>NW_024470726.1:1377659-1492659 GCF_017639515.1 Carcharodon carcharias
AGTACTGACCCTCCGACACTGCGGCACTCCCTCAGTACTGACTCTCCGACAGTGCGGCGTTCCCTCAGTACTGACCCTCAGACGGTGTGGCACACCGTGAGTACTGACTCTCTGACAGTGCGGCACTCCCTCAGCAGTGACCCTCCAACAGTGCAGTGGTCCCTCAGCACTGGCCCTCTGACAGTGCGGCACTCCCTCAGTACTGAGCCTCCAACAGTGCGACACTTGCTCAGCACTGACCATCTGAAGTGTGGCACTCCCTCAGCACTGACCCTCCGACAGTGCAGCACTCATTCAGTACTGATCCTCTGACAGTGTGGCACTCCCTCAGTACTGACCCTCTGACAGTGCAGCGCTCCCGCAGTACTAACCATCAGACAGTGCAGCACTCCCTCAGTACTGACCCTCCGACAATGTGGCACTCCCTCAGTGCTGAACCTGTGACAAAGTGGCACTCCCTCAGTACTGACCCTCCGACAGTGCGGCACTCCCTCAGTACTGACCCTCCGACAACATGGCACTCCCTAGATAAAAACAAAAAAACTGCGGATGCTGGAAATCCAAAACAAAAACAGAATTACCTGGAAAAACTCAGCAGGTCTGGCAGCATCGGCGGAGAAGAAAAGAGTTGACGTTTCGAGTCCTCATGACCCTTCGACAGAACTTGAGTTCGAGTCCAGGAAAGAGCTGAAATATAAGCTGGAAACCAGCTTATATTTCAGCTCTTTCCTGGACTCGAACTCAAGTTCTGTCGAAGGGTCATGAGGACTCGAAACGTCAATTCTTTTCTTCTCCGCCGATGCTGCCAGACCTGCTGAGTTTTTCCAGGTAATTCTGTTTTTGTTTTGGCACTCCCTAGTACTGAACCTGTGACAGAGTGGCACTCCCTCAGTGCTGAATCTGTGAAAGAGTGGCACTCCCTCAGTACTGACCCTCTGACAGTGTAGCACTCCCTCAGTAATGATTCACCGACAGTGTGGAGCTCCCTCAGTACTGATTCTCCGACAGTGCGGCACTCCCTCAGTACTGACGCTCCGACAGTGCGGCACTCCCTCAGTACTGACGCTCCGACAGTGCGGCGCTCCCTCAGTACTGACCCTCCGACAGTGCTGCGCTCCCTCAGTACTGACCCTCCGACACTGCGGCACTCCCTCAGTACTGACTCTCCGACAGTGCGGCGTTCCCTCAGTACTGACCCTCAGACGGTGTGGCACACCGTGAGTACTGACTCTCTGACAGTGCGGCACTCCCTCAGCAGTGACCCTCCAACAGTGCAGTGGTCCCTCAGCACTGGCCCTCTGACAGTGCGGCACTCCCTCAGTACTGAGCCTCCAACAGTGCGACACTTGCTCAGCACTGACCATCTGAAGTGTGGCACTCCCTCAGCACTGACCCTCCGACAGTGCAGCACTCATTCAGTACTGATCCTCTGACAGTGTGGCACTCCCTCAGTACTGACCCTCTGACAGTGCAGCGCTCCCGCAGTACTAACCATCAGACAGTGCAGCACTCCCTCAGTACTGACCCTCCGACAATGTGGCACTCCCTCAGTGCTGAACCTGTGACAAAGTGGCACTCCCTCAGTACTGACCCTCCGACAGTGCGGCACTCCCTCAGTACTGACCCTCCGACAACATGGCACTCCCTAGATAAAAACAAAAAAACTGCGGATGCTGGAAATCCAAAACAAAAACAGAATTACCTGGAAAAACTCAGCAGGTCTGGCAGCATCGGCGGAGAAGAAAAGAGTTGACGTTTCGAGTCCTCATGACCCTTCGACAGAACTTGAGTTCGAGTCCAGGAAAGAGCTGAAATATAAGCTGGAAACCAGCTTATATTTCAGCTCTTTCCTGGACTCGAACTCAAGTTCTGTCGAAGGGTCATGAGGACTCGAAACGTCAATTCTTTTCTTCTCCGCCGATGCTGCCAGACCTGCTGAGTTTTTCCAGGTAATTCTGTTTTTGTTTTGGCACTCCCTAGTACTGAACCTGTGACAGAGTGGCACTCCCTCAGTGCTGAATCTGTGAAAGAGTGGCACTCCCTCAGTACTGACCCTCTGACAGTGTAGCACTCCCTCAGTAATGATTCACCGACAGTGTGGCGCTCCCTCAGTACTGACCCTCCGACAGTGCGGCACTCCCTCAGTACTGACCCTCCGACAGTGCGGCACTTGCTCAGAACTGACCATCTGAAGTGTGGCACTCCCTCAGCACTGACCCTCTGACAGTGCAGCACTCCTTCAGTACTGACACTCTGACAGTGTGGCACTCCCTCAGTACTGACCCTCCGACAGTGCGGCACTCCCTCAGTACTGACCCTCTGACAGTGTGGCACTTCCTCAGTACTGACCTTCTGACAGTGCGCGCTCCCTCAGTACTGACCCTCCGACAACGTGGCACTCCCTAGTACTGAACTTGTGACAGTGTGGCACTCCCTCAGTGCTGAACCTGTGACAGAGTGGCACTCCCTCAGTACTGACCCTCCGACAGTGCGGCGCTCCCTCAGTACTGAACCTGTGACAGTGCAGCACTCCCTCAGTACTGACTCTGCGACAGTGCGACACTCCCTCAGTACTGACCCTCCGACAATGTGGCACTCCCTCAGTACTGACCCTCCGACAGTGCGGCGCTCCCTCAGTACTGACCCTCCGACAGTGCGGCGCTCCCTCAGTACTGACCCTCCGACAGTGCAGCGCTCCCTCAGTACTGACCCTCTGACAGTGCGGCGTTCCCTCAGTACTGACCCTCTGACAGTGCAGCGCTCCCTCAGTACTGACCCTCCGACAGTGCGGCGCTCCCTCAGTACTGACCCTCTGACAGTGCGGCGCTCCCTCAGTACTGACCCTCCGACAGTGCGGTGCTCCCTCAGTACTGACCCTCCGACAGTGCAGCGCTCCCTCAGTACTGACCCTCTGACAGTGTAGCACTCCCTCAGTAAAGATTCACCGACAGTGCGGCGCTCACTCAGTACTGACACTCCGACAGTGCGGCACTCCCTCAGTACTGACCCTCTGACAGAGTGGCACTCCAACAGTACTGACCCTCTGACAGAGTGGCGCTCCCTCAGTACTGACCCTCCGACAGTGCGGCGCTCCCTCAGTACTGACCCTCTGACAGTGCGGCGCTCCCTCAGTACTGACCCTCCGACAGTGCGGCGCTCCCTCAGTACTGACCCTCCGACAGTGCGGCGCTCCCTCAGTACTGACCCTCTGACAGTGCGGCGCTCCCTCAGTACTGACCCTCCGACAGTGCAGCGCTCCCTCAGTACTGACCCTCTGACAGTGCGGCGCTCCCTCAGTACTGACCCTCTGACAGTGCAGCGCTCCCTCAGTACTGACCCTCTGACAGAGTGGCGCTCCCTCAGTACTGACCCTCTGACAGAGTGGCACTCCAACAGTACTGACCCTCTGACAGAGTGGCGCTCCCTCAGTACTGACCCTCTGACAGAGTGGCACTCCCTCAGTACTGACCCTCTGACAGAGTGGCACTCCCTCAGTACTGGCACCGGGAATGTTGGCCCAGATTTTCTGCACAAGCCTCTGGATAGTGGACCCAAAACCACAACGTCCTGGTTCTGAAGGGCGATGGGTAAGTGTGGGTGCTTCAGTCACCCTCGTTCAAACAGACACATCGAGAGGGGGAACCCATCGGTAGTCATTCACCCAGGGGGGGCTTCACCATTGTTTCCCCCACCCACCCCATCCCACAGCTCCTGACCCCAGGGGGGCTGTCATAAGGAGCTGATAACTGCCCCTTTCCCCTAATCCTGGGCAGAATGGTCAAACCGCCACTCCCCCTTCATCCACCCGCACCCCCACCCTCACCCCCTCACCACCGCCACTCGCTGCCTAGCCCATCATCGCCGCCGGGTCGTATTGGAGGGTGGGCGAGAGGCAGGCGATTGACGGGTGCCACCTTCCTTCTCGGGGGGGGACGGAGGGCGGGGGAGGGCTGGCGATGGGCACTGAGTCACCTAAACCAGTCATTCATGTCCGTCCGGTTCCAGCTCTGCTGCAGCTCAGGGTTGTCTCAGGTTCCCCGGGAACAGGCTCCGTGCAGAGATAAAAACAAACACTGGAACAATGGGGAGTCCCAGAGCATCCAACAGGAGCAGGGATGGGGCAGCATTGTGGCTCCACCACTCCTCTCCTGTCCTGACGCCTCTACCTCTCCTTCTCCCTCTCCCTCTCTCTCTCCCTCTCCCTCTCCCTCTCCCTCTCCCTCTCTCCCTCTCTCTCTCCCTCTCCCTCCCTCTCTCCCTCTCTCCCTCCCTCTCTCCCTCTCCCTCTCTCCCTCTCCCTCTCCCTCTCCCTCTCCCTCTCTCCCTCCCTCTCTCCCTCTCTCTCTCCCTCTCCCTCTCTCTCTCCCTCTCCATCTCCATCTCCCTCTTCCTCTCCCCCTCCCCCTCTCTCCCTCTCCCCCTCCCCCTCTCTCCCTCTCCCTCTCCCTCTGACTCTCCCTTGCCCTCTCCCCCTCCCTCTCCCTCTCTCCCTCTCGCTCTCCCTCCCCCTCTCCCTCTCCCATTCTTTCTCTCCCTCTCTCCCTCCCTCTCTCCCTCTCCCTCTCTCCCTCTCCCTCTCCCTCTCCCATTCTTTCTCTCCCTCTCCCTCTCCCTCTCTTTCTCCCCCTCCCTCTCCCTCTCTCTTACACACAGGTCAAAGGCCAATAACACTGCCCCTCCTTCCCATCCCAACGCTCTGGGGGACACAGATTCAAATCTCACCCCAGCAACTGGTGGAATTTAAATTCAATGAATAAAATCTGGAATTGAAAAGCGAGTCTCAGTGATGGTAATCATGGCAACCATCATGGATTGTCATAAAAACCCCATCTGGTTCACTAATACCCCTTTAGGGAGGGAAATCTGTTGTCCTTACCCGGTCTGGCCTACATGTGACTCCGGACCCACAGCCATGTGGTTGACTCTTATCTGCCCCCTAAAATGGCCCAGCAAGACCAAGGGGTAATTAGGGAGGGGCAACAAATCCTGGGCCTTGCCCAGCGACACCCACATCCCATGTAATAATAAAACATTTTGTTCCTTCCCCTCCCCCAGTCTGTTTTTCTTACCCAATCTGTTCCCTCTGGTGACTGAATGTTCTCTGGTCACCAACACCGCCCAGTTAAAACCCTCATCCGGGTTTTCAAATCCCTCCCTGTCCCTCTCTCCACTCCATCCCACCCCCTCCCTGTCTCTGTAACTTCCCTGAATCCATTCCGAGATCTCTGAGCTACTCCAATTCCTCCTGAGTACAGTAAGGGTCCCACATGATCATGACCAGATCACCAGTTCGGGTGAGATGGGTTGAGGGGTAATATTGGGCCCAGGGTATCGGGGAGAAGACCACAACCAGCCCTTGTAACCCTCGCTACTCCTCTTCTGATAAACGGTTGCAGGGTCCCCCATACCCACCCGAGAGGGCAGGCGGGGGCCTCAGTTTAGCAGCTCATGTGAAAGGCAGCACCTCCAACAGTGCAGCACTCCCTCAGCACTGACCCTCCGACAGTGCGGCACTCCCTCAGTACTGACCCTCCGACAGTGCGGCACTCCTTCAGTACTGACCCTCCAACAGTGCTGCGCTCCCTCAGTACTGACCCTCCAACAGTGCGGCACTCCCTCAGTACTGACCCTCCGACAGTGCGGCACTCCCTCAATACTGACCCTCCGACAGTGCAGCACTCCCTCAATACTGACCCTCCGACAGTGCAGCATGCCCTCAGTACTGACCCTCCGACAGTGCGGCACTCCCTCAGTACATTCCCTCTGACAGCACAGCACTCCGTCAGTACTGGCCCTAAAACAATGCGGCGCTCCCTCAGTACTGACCCTCTGACAGTGCGGCACTCCCTCAGTACTGACCCTTCGACATTGCAGCACTCCCTCAGTACTGACCCCCTGACAGTGCAGCGCTCCCTCAGTACTGACCCTCCGACAGTGCGGCGCTCCGTCAGTACTGACCCTCCGACAGTGCGGCATTCCCTCAGTACTGACCCTCCGACAGTGCGGCGCTCCATCAGCACTGACCCTCCGACAGTGCGGCACTCCCTCAGTACTGACCCTCCCACAGTGCGGCTCTCCCTCAGTACTCACCCTCCGACAATGTGGCACTCCCTCAGTACTGACCCTCTGACAGTGTGGCACTACCTCAGTGCTGACCCTCCGACATTGTGGTGCTCCCTCAGTACTGACCATCTGACAGTGCGGCACTCCCTCAGCACTGACCCTCTGACAGTGTGGTGCTCCCTCAGCACTGACCCTCTGACAGTGCGGCGCTCCGTGAGTACAGACCCTCCGACAGTGTAGCACTCCGTCAGTACTGACCCTCCGACAGTGCAGCACTCCCTCAGCACAGACCCTCCGACACTGTGGCACTCCCTCAGTACTGACCCTCTGACAGAGTGGCAACCCTCAGTCCTGACCTTCTGACCGAGTGGCACTCCCTCAGTACTGACCCTCTGACAGAGTGGCACTCCCTCAGTACTGACCCTCCGACAGTGCGGCGCTCCCTCAGTACTGACCCTCTGACAGAGTGGCACTCCATCAGTACTGACCCTCTGACAGAGTGGCACTCCCTCAGTACTGGCACCGGGAATGTCGGCCCAGATTTTCTACACAAGCCTCTGGAGAGTGGACCCAAAACCACAACGTCCTGGTTCTGAAGGGCGATGGGTAAGTGTGGGTGCTTCAGTCACCCTCGTTCAAACAGACACATCGAGAGGGGGAACCCATCGGTAGTCATTCAACCGGGGGGGGCTTCACCATTGTTTCCCCCCCCACCCCATCCCACAGCTCCGGACCCCAGGGGGGCTGTCATAAGGAGCTGATAACTGCTCCTTTCCCCTAATCCTGGGCAGAATGGTCAAACCGCCACTCCCCCTTCATCCACCCGCACCCCCACCCTCACCCCCTCACCACCGCCACTCGCTGCCTAGCCCATCATCGCCGCCGGGTCGTATTGGAGGGTGGGCGAGAGGCAGGCGATTGACGGGTGCCACCTTCCTTCTCGGGGGGGGATGGAGGGCGGGGGAGGGCTGGCGATGGGCACTGAGTCACCTAAACCAGTCATTCATGTCCGTCCGGTTCCAGCTCTGCTGCAGCTCAGGGTTGTCTCAGGTTCCCCGGGAACAGGCTCCGTGCAGAGATAAAAACAAACACTGGAACAATGGGGAGTCCCAGAGCATCCAACAGGAGCAGGGATGGGGCAGCATTGTGGCTCCACCACTCCTCTCCTGTCCTGACGCCTCTCCCTCTCTCTCCCTCTCCCTCTCTCCCTCTCTCTCCCTCTCCCTCTCCCTCCCTCCCTCTCTGTCTCTCTCCCTCTCCCTCCCTTTCTCCCTCTCCCTCCCTCCCTCTCTCCCTCTCTCTCCCTCTCTCCCTCTCTCCCTCTCCCTCTCCCTCTCCCTCTCTCTCTCTCTCCCTCTCCATCTCCCTCCCTCCCACTCCCTCTCCCTCTCTTCTCCTTCTCTCTCTCCCTCTCCCTCACCCTCTCCCTCTCTCTCTCCCACTCCCTCTCTCTCTCTCTCTCTTTCCCTCTCCCACTCCCTCTCCCTCTCTCTCTCCCCCTCTCTCTCCCACTCTCTCTCCCTCTCCCTCTCCCTCTCCCTCTCCCTCTCCCTCTCCCTCTCCCCCTCTCTCTCTCTCTCTCCCTCTCCCTCTCTCTCTCTCCCTCTCCCTCTCCCTCTCCCTCTCCAACTCTCTATCCCACTCTCTCTCCCTCTCCCTCTCCCTGTCCCATTCTTTCTCTCCCTCTCCCTCTCCCTCTCTTTCTCCCCCTCCCTCTCCCTCTCTCTTACACACAGGTCAAAGGCCAATAACACTGCCCCTCCTTGCCATCCCAACGCTCTGGGGGACACAGATTCAAATCTCACCCCAGGAACTGGTGGAATTTAAATTCAATGAATAAAATCTGGAATTGAAAAGCGAGTCTCAGTGATGGTAATTATGGCAACCGTCATGGATTGTCGTAAAAACCCCATCTGGGTCACTAATACCCCTTTAGGGAGGGAAATCTGTTGTCCTTACCCGGTCTGGCCTACATGTGACTCCGGACCCACAGCCATGTGGTTGACTCTTATCTGCCCCCTGAAATGGCCCAGCAAGACCAAGGGTAATTAGGGTGGGGCAACAAATCCTGGGCCTTGCCCAGTGACACCCACATCCCATGTAATAATAAAACATTTTGTTCCTTCCCCTCCCCCAGTCTGTTTTTCTTACCCAATCTGTTCCCTCTGGTGACTGAATGTTCTCTGGTCACCAACACCGCCCGGTTAAAACTCTCATCCGGGTTTTCAAATCCCTCCCTGTCCCTCTCTCCGCTCCATCCCACCCCCTCCCTGTCTCTGTAACTTCCCTGAATCCATTCCGAGATCTCTGAGCTACTCCAATTCCTCCTGAGTACAGTAAGGGTCCCACATGATCATGACCAGATCACCAGTTCGGGTGAGATGGGTTGAGGGGTAATATTGGGCCCAGGGTATCGGGGAGAAGACCACAACCAGCCCTTGTAAACCTTGCTACTCCTCTTCTGATAAACGGTTGCAGGGTCTCCCATACCCACCCGAGAGGGCAGGCGGGGGCCTCAGTTTAGCAGCTCATGTGAAAGGCAGCACCTCCAACAGTGCAGCACTCCCTCAGCACTGACCCTCCGACAGTGCGGCACTCCCTCAGCACTGACCCTCCGACAGTGCGGCACTCCTTCAGTACTGACCCTCCGACAGTGCTGCGCTCCCTCAGTACTGACCCTCCAACAGTGCGGCACTCCCTCAGTACTGACCCTCCGACAGTGCGGCACTCCCTCAATACTGACCCTCCGACAGTGCAGCACTCCCTCAATACTGACCCTCTGACAGTGCAGCATGCCCTCAGTACTGACCCTCCGACAGTGTGGCACTCCCTCAGTACAATCCCTCTGACAGCGCAGCACTCCGTCAGTACTGGCCCTAAAACAATGCGGCGCTCCCTCAGTACTGACCCTCTGACAGTGCGGCACTCCCTCAGTACTGACCCTCCGACAGTGCGGCATTCCCTCAGTACTGACCCTTCGACATTGCAGCACTCCCTCAGTACTGACCCCCTGACAGTGCAGCGCTCCCTCAGTACTGACCCACCGACAGTGCGGCGCTCCCCCAGTACTGACCCTCCGACAGTGCGGCACTCCCTCAGTACTGACCCTCCGACAGTGCGGCACTCCCTCAGTACTGACCCTCCGACAGTGCGGCACTCCCTCAGTACTGACCCTCCGACAGTGCGGCCCTCCCTCAGTACTGACCCTCCGACAGTGCGGCGCTCCCTCAGTACTGACCCTCCGACAGTGCGGCCCTCTGACAATGTGGCAATCCCTCAGGACTGAACCGGTGACAGAGTGGCACTCCCTCCGTACTGGCACCGGATTTGTTGGCCCAGATTTTCTGCACAAGTCTCTGGAAAGTGGACCCAAAACCACAACGTCCTGGTTCTGAAGGGCGATGGGTAAGTGTGGGTGCTTCAGTCACCCTCGTTCAAACAGACACATCGAGAGGGGGAACCCATTGGTAGTCATTCAACCAGGGGGGGCTTCACCATTGTTTCCCCCACCACCCCATCCCACAGCTCCTGACCCCAGGGGGGCTGTCATAAGGAGCTGATAACTGCCCCTTTCCCCTAATCCTGGGCAGAATGGTCAAACCGCCACTCCCCCTTCATCCACCCGCACCCCCACCCTCACCCCCTCACCACCGCCACTCGCTGCCTAGCCCATCATCGCCGCCGGGTCGTATTGGAGGGTGGGCGAGAGGCAGGCGATTGACGGGTGCCACCTTCCTTCTCGGGGGGGGATGGAGGGCGGGGGAGGGCTGGCGATGGGCACTGAGTCACCTAAACCAGTCATTCATGTCCGTCCGGTTCCAGCTCTGCTGCAGCTCAGGGTTGTCTCAGGTTCCCCGGGAACAGGCTCCGTGCAGAGATAAAAACAAACACTGGAACAATGGGGAGTCCCAGAGCATCCAACAGGAGCAGGGATGGGGCAGCATTGTGGCTCCACCACTCCTCTCCTGTCCTGACGCCTCTAACTCTCCCTCTCTCTCTCCCTCTCCCTCTCTCTCTCCCTCTCCCTCTGTCTCTCTCTCTCCCTCTCTCCCTCTCTCTCTCCCTCTCTACCTCTCCCTCTCCCTCTCCCCCTCCCTCTCCCTCCCTCCCCCTCCCTCTCCCTCTCTCCCTCTCTCTCTCCCTCTCTCCCTCTCTCTCTCCCTCTCTCCCTCTCTCCCTCTCCCTCTCCCTCTCCCTCTCCCTCTCCCTCCCTCCTTCTCCCTCTCCCTCTCTCCCTCTCCATCTCCCTCTCTCCCTCTCTCTCTCCCTCTCCCTCTCTCTCTCCCTCTCCCTCTCTCTCTCCCTCTCTCTCCCTCTCCCTCTCCCTCTCTCTCTCTCTCTCTTTCCCTCTCCCACTCCCTCTCTCTCTCTCTCTCCCTCTCCCTATTCTCTCTCCCTCTCCCTCTCCCTCTCCCTCTCGCCCTCCCTCTCCCTCTCTCCCTCTCCCTCTCTCCCTCTCCCTCCCTCTCTCCCTCTCCCTCTCCCTGTCCCATTCTTTCTCTCCCTCTCCCTCTCCCATTCTTTCTCTCTCTCTCCCTCTCTCTCTCTTTCTCCCCCTCCCTCTCCCTCTCTCTTACACACAGGGCAAAGGCCAATAACACTGCCCCTCCTTGCCATCCCAACGCTCTGGGGGACACAGATTCAAATCCCACCCCGGCAACTGGTGGAATTTAAATTCAATGAATAAAATCTGGAATTGAAAAGCGAGTCTCAGTGATGGTAATCATGGCAACCATCATGGATTGTAATAAAAACCCCATCTGGTTCACTAATACCCCTTTAGGGAGGGAAATCTGTTGTCCTTACCCGGTCTGGCCTACATGTGACTCCAGACCCACAGCCATGTGGTTGACTCTTAACTGCCCCCTGAAATGTCCCAGCAAGACCAAGGGGTAATTAGGGAGGGGCAACAAATCCTGGGCCTTGCCCAGCGACACCCACATTCCATGTAATAATAAAACATTTTGTTCCTTCCCCTCCCCCAGTCTGTTTTTCTTACCCAATCTGTTCCCTCTGGTGACTGAATGTTCTCTGGTCACCAACACCGCCCGGTTAAAACCCTCATCCGGGTTTTCAAATCCCTCCCTGTCCCTCTCTCCACTCCGTCCCACCCCCTCCCTGTCTCTGTAACTTCCCTGAATCCATTCCGAGATCTCTGAGCTACTCCAATTCCTCCTGAGTACAGTAAGGGTCCCACATGATCATGACCAGATCACCAGTTCGGGTGAGGAGGGTTGAGGGGTAATATTGGCTGCAGGGTATCGGAGAGAAGACCACAACCAGCCCCTGTAACCCTTGCTGCTCCTCTTCTGATAAATGGTTGCAGGGTCTCCCATACCCACCCGAGAGGGCAGCTGGGCGCCTCAGTTTAGCAGCTCATGTGAAAGGCAGCACCTCCGACACTGCGGCACTCCTTCAGTACTGACAATCCAACAGTGCGGTGCTCCCTCAGTATGCACACTCCGACAGTGCGGCGCTCCCTCAGTACTGACCCTCCGACAGTGCGGCGCTCCCTCAGTACTGACACTCCAACAGTGCGGTGCTCCCTCAGTATGCACACTCCGACAGTGCGGCGCTCCCTCAGTACTGACCCTCCGACAGTGCGGCACTCCCTCAGTACTGACCCTCTGACAGTGCGACACTCCCTCAGTACTGACCCTCCGACAGTGCGGCGCTGCCTCAGTACTGACCCTCCGACAGTGCGGCCCTCCCTCAGTACTGACCCTCCGACAGTGCGGCGCTCCCTCAGTACTGACCCTCCGACTGTGCGGCTCTCCCTCAGTACTGACCCTCCGACACTGCGGCGCTCCCTCAGCACTGACCCTCCGACAGTGCGGCACTCCCTCAGCATTGACCCTCCGACAGTGCAGCACTCTCTCAGTACTGACCCTCTGACAGTGCGGCACTCCCTCAGCACTGACCCTCCGACAGTGCGGCACTCCCTCAGCACTGACCCTCTGACAGTCCGGCACTCCCTCAGTGCTGACCCTCCGACAGTGCGGCACTCCCTCAGTATGCACACTCCGACAGTGCGGCGCTCCCTCAGTACTGACCTCCGACAGTGCGGCACTCCCTCAGTACTGACCCTCCGACAGTGCGGCGCTCCCTCAGTACTGACCCTCCGACAGTGCAGCGCTCCCTCAGTACTGACCCTCCGACAGTGCGGCACTCCCTCAGTACTGACCCTGTGACAGTGCGGCCCTCCCTCAGTACTGACCCTCTGACAGTGCAGCGCTCCCTCAGTACTGACCCTCCGACAGTGCAGCGCTCCCTCAGTACTGACCCTCCGACAGTGCGGCACTCCCTCAGCACTGACCCTCCGATACTGCGGCGCTCCCTCAGTACTGACCCTCCGACAGTGCGGCACTCCCTCAGTACTGACCCTCCGACAGTGCGGCACTCCCTCAGCACTGACCCTCTGACAGTGCGGCACTCCCTCAGTACTGACCCTCCGACAGTGCGGCTGTCCCTCCGTACTGACCCTCCGACAGTGCGGCACTCCCTCAGTGCTGACCCTTCGACAGTGAGGCGTCCCTCAGTACTGACCCTCCAACAGTGCAGTGCTCCCTCTGTACTGACCCTCCGACAGTGCAGTGCTCCCTCTGTATTGCCCCTTTGACAGTGTGGCACTCCCTCAGTACTGACCCTCCGACAGTGCGGCACTCCCTCAGTACTGCCCCAAAGTGTCTGCCTTGATTTCTGTGCTCAGGGTTTTAGAGTGGGAGTTGAACCTGGGACTTTGTGGTTCAGGGAGTGTGACCCACTGTGCCACAATGAGTGGAACTGGGATTGTTCTCCTTGGAGCAGAGAAGGTTAAGGGGGAGATTGAATCAAGGCATTCGGAATCGGGAAGGAGGTTTGGACAGAGTAAATAAGGAGAAACTGTTTCCACTGGGCAGGAGGGTCGCTAACCAGAGGGGACACAGATTGAAGAGAATCGGGGAAAGAACCAGAGGGGGAGATGAGGAGGATTTTTTTTAATTTACTCAGCGAGTTGTTGTGATCTGGAAGGCGCTGCCTGAAAGGGCAGTGGAAGCAGATTCAGTAGGAATTTTCAAAAGGGGGGAATCGGATAAATACTTGAAGGGGAAAAATTTGCAGGGAGATGGGGGAAAGAGCAGGGTGGGGAGCAGGAATTATTGGATAGTTCTTTCAAAGTGCTGGCACAGGTATGATGGGCTGAATGGCCTTCTTCTGATCTGTATCGTGCTAGGAACCAAGGTAATGAACACTGGAAAATACAGAAACTTCAGAATGTGACCCCCAGAGAAATAATTTGCAATCAGGTAGCGCCTGAAGACATTCCAAAGCCTTTCACAGATTACAAATGACTTCCAGGAGTTTAGTCGTAAGAACAACAGACACTTAGAATCCTGCCTTTCAGACAGCGAAACTTTTCAAGCGCTTCACAGAAACCTAACTGGACAAAAGTGAACACCGAACTGGCGGGTTATTAGGAGGGCTTTTTTATTCTTTCATGGGATGTGGGGGTCGCTGGCTAGGCCAACATTTATTGCCCATCCCTAATTGCCCCCTTGAGAAGGTGGTGGGAGAGCTGCCACCTTGAGCCGCTGCAGTCCCTGTGGTGTAGGTACACCCACGTGCTGTTAGGGAGGGAGTTCCAGGATTTTGATCCAGCGGCAGTGAAGGAACGGCCGATATATTTCCAAGTCAGGATGGTGAGTGGTTCGGAGGGGAACTTCCAGGTGCTGGTGCTCCCATGTGTCTGATGCCCTTGTCCTTCTAGATGGTAGATGTTGCAGTGCATCTTGTAGATGGTACACACACTGCTGCTACTGTGCATCGGTGGTGGTGGGAGTAAATGTTTGTGGATGGGGTGTCGATCAAGCAGGGCTGCTTTGTCCTGGACGGTGTCGAGCTTCTTGAGTGTTGTGGGAGCTGCACTCATCCAGGCAAGTGGGGAGTATTCCATCACACTCCTGACTTGTGCCTTGTAGATGGTGGACAGGCTTTGGGGAGTCAGGAGGTGAGTTACTCACCACAGGATTCCCAGCTAATGACGTGCTCTTGTAGTCAAACTATTTATATGGCTGGTCCAGTTCAGTTCTGGTCAAGGGTTCCCCCAGCATGTTGATAGTGGGGGATTCAACAATGGTAATGCCATTGCCATGAAGCTATTAATGTATATAATATTTTGGAAAATATTTTTCTTTTAAGACAGAGGTTTAGTCTGTGGGTGTGTCTTAATTTGATTAAAACCAGCTAGTCTGGGTGCTTTGACATGTACTAGTTTGGATGTGTAAGGGAGATAGTGTGCATTTGCATTTTTTGAATAGAGACTGCAAGACGTGGGGTGGAAATGTGACAGCTTTCTAACAGCTACCAAGCCATATGTTTATATCACTAATAAAATTGGTACAACGAATGGGGCTTCATTGTTAAAGGGTAAAGCTCAAAGAGAGAGGTGGGGCAATGAGAATCTGAATTCAATCAATGGAGGGAGGTATAACTTCAGCAGTTTCCGGGAGTACAGAGCAGGGGCAATGTAAAGTTAGAAGGCAGCTGTCAGCCTCCAACTGGCTCCACAGTGAACAGAACCTCATTCCGAATTCCTAAGGTGGAAATGCTTTGCCTGGTGTCTGGTTAAGACTATGGGTTGCTGTTGCCTTAAGGGAGATTAGTCTGGGAATTTGTTAAAAGCCATGATAGTAGTAATTTGTAGCCATGTGTATATATATTTCAACCTGTGTAAATTAATAAAATGTTTCATACAGTTTAATGTAAAACCTCGAGAACTGGTGGGTCTGATTCCTAAATTTAGAGCTGCATCTCAAACATAACACTTAAAATTATTGGTTATGACAGTTGTTTTAAGTTTCCCTCTGGGATTTTAAAAAATAATTTCGCTTCACCAACTGCATCGGTCATAACACCATTGAATGTCGAGGGTATTCTCTATTGTCGGAGATGGTCAGTGCCTAGATTCTTTTTGACGTGAATGTTACTTGCTACTTATCAGTAATTATATGGCTGGTCCAGTTCAGATTTTGGTCAAGTGATGCCCGGGATGTTGATAGTGGGGGATTCAGCGATGACAATGCCGTTGAACATCAAGGGGAGATGGTTAGATTCTCTCTTGTTGGAGATGGGTCGCAAGGAGCATCCGAAATGAATGGTTGGGGGGGTGGGGGGGCACGGGGGGTGGGGGAAGGTAGGGTGAGTTTCTGGAGGGGATTTCAGATGTGGGGCTGAGGTCACACATCAGCGGGTGAACAGTGAAGAGAGGAACAGAGAGCTCTGTGGGGTGACGAGTTACAGGGAGGGTTACCAACTATCCTTGGCATGCTGCAATGATCCGGTGAAGCTCAACGCAAACTGGAGGAACAGCACCTCATCTTCCGACTAGGCACTTTACAGCCTTCCGGACTGAATATTGAGTTTGACAATTTTAGATCATTACATGACTTGGCCCCCTGGCCCTCGAGCCATTAGTCGGCCAACACGTCCAACCTTGTGAGATGCTGCCTCCCTAGGCCAGTCAGAAAGCAGACTCATTACCCAATTGGATGATGCTCATGGTGCCTGCCTAGGCCAATCAGAAAGCAGATTCATTACTCAATGGGATGATGTTCATGGTGCCTCCCTAGGCCAATCAGAAAGCAGACTCATTACCCAATGGGATGATGCTCGACTGTCGGCCACAAACCATTTCCACACCCCCCACCCCCACTTTCAATATTTTTATATCTGGTAAAGAGAAACGTTCACAAAGAGAAACGTTTTTTAACGTCCCGGTGATTTATCTCCAAGCCAGCGTGTCCTGGAGATCGATTTAGCGTTTCGAGTCCGTGTGACTGTTCTTTTGGGCGGACTCGAAACCTTAACTGTTTTTTTTTTGTAAATCTCTCCACGGATGCTGTCAGACCTGCTGAGTTCTTCCAGCTTCTTTATCCCCCCTGCTTTTGGTTTCAGATCCCCAGCGCCCGCGGTGTTTTCCTTTCATCCCAGAGATCGATCTTGGGTTCTGGTGTAATCCCAGGGCAAATCGTCGTGTTGTTGGCAGTCCCGGTTACAGAGCTGGGGAGGCAGCTCTACAGCGACTGGCAGCTGGGGGGGGGGGCGGACAAAGCCAGGTAGAGATTTGTACGCACGAAGTTGCGGGAATCCTGACTGGGATTGCGGGTCTAAAACGCTCAACGCGAGCAGACACAGAGCGTCGGATGGCGTAAGCGGGGGGCAGAGATTCGAGAGACGGCGCTGGTCTCCAAACTTGGGGCAGGGAGGGGGTGGGGTGGGATAAAATGGCAGCGAGTTAACCTCACTGACCTTTCAGCTAACCACAGGGGCAATTTAGAGGGTTTTTTTGACCCCCACCCCTCCTCGCACAGAGACCGGGGATAGGGATGAATGTAAAAGCCCCGACAGATGGTGCAAGCAGACAGGGAACTTGGGAGGTGCAGATTTAGAAAGGAGCCTGACCACCGCGCGTGCCCAAGTCGGGCGGCTGGTTGGAGGTGGCCGTTGCCTGGGGATGTGCTAATTATCGGTGCCTCTTTTGTCCGAGGGCTGAGACGAGGGAGAAGAGCCGGCTTTTCCCCGGCACCTTGATCGGTTTTGTTCAGGGCCCCGCAGAAGGCCATTCAGCCCATTCTTCTGGGGCCCAGCGCTCCCCATCCAAACATGGGTTTGGATTTCTGAGGAGCCTTTGGGGGAGAAAGAAACTTGCATCTCTCTAGCACCTTTCGCCACCAAAGCACCTCACCCGCCAATCAAGGACTTCTGGAGCGTAGTCAATGTTGTTTGTAGGAAATGCGACAGCCAATTTGCGCACAGCAAGCTCCCGTAAACAGCGATGTGTTAATGACCCAGATCATCAATGATGTTGATTGAATGATAAATATTGGCCCCAGGACACAAGGGAGAGTTCCCCACGCTGCTGCTCCTCTTCAAAATTCCAGCTGTGGGATTGCTAACATCCACCCGAAAGGGCAGGTGGGTCTTGAATTTAATCTCTCATCCAGAAGGCAGCACCTCCGACAGTGTGGCACTCCCTCAGTACCGACCCTCCGACAGTGCGGCAATCCCTCAGTACTGACCCTCCGACAGTGCGGCACTCCCTCAGTACTGACCCTCCAACAGTGCGGTACTCCCTCAGTACCGACCCTCCGACAGAGCGGCGCTCCCTCAGTACTGACCCTCCAACAGTGCGGCAATCCCTCAGTACTGACCCTCCAACAGTGCGGCACTCCCTCAGTGCTGACCCTTCGACAGTGAGGCGTCCCTCAGTACTGACCCTCCAACAGTGCAGTGCTCCCTCTGTACTGACCCTCCGACAGTGCAGTGCTCCCTCTGTATTGCCCCTTTGACAGTGTGGCACTCCCTCAGTACTGACCCTCCGACAGTGCGGCACTCCCTCAGTACTGCCCCAAAGTGTCTGCCTTGATTTCTGTGCTCAGGGTTTTAGAGTGGGAGTTGAACCTGGGACTTTGTGGTTCAGGGAGTGTGACCCACTGTGCCACAATGAGTGGAACTGGGATTGTTCTCCTTGGAGCAGAGAAGGTTAAGGGGGAGATTGAATCAAGGCATTCGGAATCGGGAAGGAGGTTTGGACAGAGTAAATAAGGAGAAACTGTTTCCACTGGGCAGGAGGGTCGCTAACCAGAGGGGACACAGATTGAAGAGAATCGGGGAAAGAACCAGAGGGGGAGATGAGGAGGATTTTTTTTAATTTACTCAGCGAGTTGTTGTGATCTGGAAGGCGCTGCCTGAAAGGGCAGTGGAAGCAGATTCAGTAGGAATTTTCAAAAGGGGGGAATCGGATAAATACTTGAAGGGGAAAAATTTGCAGGGAGATGGGGGAAAGAGCAGGGTGGGGAGCAGGAATTATTGGATAGTTCTTTCAAAGTGCTGGCACAGGTATGATGGGCTGAATGGCCTTCTTCTGATCTGTATCGTGCTAGGAACCAAGGTAATGAACACTGGAAAATACAGAAACTTCAGAATGTGACCCCCAGAGAAATAATTTGCAATCAGGTAGCGCCTGAAGACATTCCAAAGCCTTTCACAGATTACAAATGACTTCCAGGAGTTTAGTCGTAAGAACAACAGACACTTAGAATCCTGCCTTTCAGACAGCGAAACTTTTCAAGCGCTTCACAGAAACCTAACTGGACAAAAGTGAACACCGAACTGGCGGGTTATTAGGAGGGCTTTTTTATTCTTTCATGGGATGTGGGGGTCGCTGGCTAGGCCAACATTTATTGCCCATCCCTAATTGCCCCCTTGAGAAGGTGGTGGGAGAGCTGCCACCTTGAGCCGCTGCAGTCCCTGTGGTGTAGGTACACCCACGTGCTGTTAGGGAGGGAGTTCCAGGATTTTGATCCAGCGGCAGTGAAGGAACGGCCGATATATTTCCAAGTCAGGATGGTGAGTGGTTCGGAGGGGAACTTCCAGGTGCTGGTGCTCCCATGTGTCTGATGCCCTTGTCCTTCTAGATGGTAGATGTTGCAGTGCATCTTGTAGATGGTACACACACTGCTGCTACTGTGCATCGGTGGTGGTGGGAGTAAATGTTTGTGGATGGGGTGTCGATCAAGCAGGGCTGCTTTGTCCTGGACGGTGTCGAGCTTCTTGAGTGTTGTGGGAGCTGCACTCATCCAGGCAAGTGGGGAGTATTCCATCACACTCCTGACTTGTGCCTTGTAGATGGTGGACAGGCTTTGGGGAGTCAGGAGGTGAGTTACTCACCACAGGATTCCCAGCTAATGACGTGCTCTTGTAGTCAAACTATTTATATGGCTGGTCCAGTTCAGTTCTGGTCAAGGGTTCCCCCAGCATGTTGATAGTGGGGGATTCAACAATGGTAATGCCATTGCCATGAAGCTATTAATGTATATAATATTTTGGAAAATATTTTTCTTTTAAGACAGAGGTTTAGTCTGTGGGTGTGTCTTAATTTGATTAAAACCAGCTAGTCTGGGTGCTTTGACATGTACTAGTTTGGATGTGTAAGGGAGATAGTGTGCATTTGCATTTTTTGAATAGAGACTGCAAGACGTGGGGTGGAAATGTGACAGCTTTCTAACAGCTACCAAGCCATATGTTTATATCACTAATAAAATTGGTACAACGAATGGGGCTTCATTGTTAAAGGGTAAAGCTCAAAGAGAGAGGTGGGGCAATGAGAATCTGAATTCAATCAATGGAGGGAGGTATAACTTCAGCAGTTTCCGGGAGTACAGAGCAGGGGCAATGTAAAGTTAGAAGGCAGCTGTCAGCCTCCAACTGGCTCCACAGTGAACAGAACCTCATTCCGAATTCCTAAGGTGGAAATGCTTTGCCTGGTGTCTGGTTAAGACTATGGGTTGCTGTTGCCTTAAGGGAGATTAGTCTGGGAATTTGTTAAAAGCCATGATAGTAGTAATTTGTAGCCATGTGTATATATATTTCAACCTGTGTAAATTAATAAAATGTTTCATACAGTTTAATGTAAAACCTCGAGAACTGGTGGGTCTGATTCCTAAATTTAGAGCTGCATCTCAAACATAACACTTAAAATTATTGGTTATGACAGTTGTTTTAAGTTTCCCTCTGGGATTTTAAAAAATAATTTCGCTTCACCAACTGCATCGGTCATAACACCATTGAATGTCGAGGGTATTCTCTATTGTCGGAGATGGTCAGTGCCTAGATTCTTTTTGACGTGAATGTTACTTGCTACTTATCAGTAATTATATGGCTGGTCCAGTTCAGATTTTGGTCAAGTGATGCCCGGGATGTTGATAGTGGGGGATTCAGCGATGACAATGCCGTTGAACATCAAGGGGAGATGGTTAGATTCTCTCTTGTTGGAGATGGGTCGCAAGGAGCATCCGAAATGAATGGTTGGGGGGGTGGGGGGGCACGGGGGGTGGGGGAAGGTAGGGTGAGTTTCTGGAGGGGATTTCAGATGTGGGGCTGAGGTCACACATCAGCGGGTGAACAGTGAAGAGAGGAACAGAGAGCTCTGTGGGGTGACGAGTTACAGGGAGGGTTACCAACTATCCTTGGCATGCTGCAATGATCCGGTGAAGCTCAACGCAAACTGGAGGAACAGCACCTCATCTTCCGACTAGGCACTTTACAGCCTTCCGGACTGAATATTGAGTTTGACAATTTTAGATCATTACATGACTTGGCCCCCTGGCCCTCGAGCCATTAGTCGGCCAACACGTCCAACCTTGTGAGATGCTGCCTCCCTAGGCCAGTCAGAAAGCAGACTCATTACCCAATTGGATGATGCTCATGGTGCCTGCCTAGGCCAATCAGAAAGCAGATTCATTACTCAATGGGATGATGTTCATGGTGCCTCCCTAGGCCAATCAGAAAGCAGACTCATTACCCAATGGGATGATGCTCGACTGTCGGCCACAAACCATTTCCACACCCCCCACCCCCACTTTCAATATTTTTATATCTGGTAAAGAGAAACGTTCACAAAGAGAAACGTTTTTTAACGTCCCGGTGATTTATCTCCAAGCCAGCGTGTCCTGGAGATCGATTTAGCGTTTCGAGTCCGTGTGACTGTTCTTTTGGGCGGACTCGAAACCTTAACTGTTTTTTTTTTGTAAATCTCTCCACGGATGCTGTCAGACCTGCTGAGTTCTTCCAGCTTCTTTATCCCCCCTGCTTTTGGTTTCAGATCCCCAGCGCCCGCGGTGTTTTCCTTTCATCCCAGAGATCGATCTTGGGTTCTGGTGTAATCCCAGGGCAAATCGTCGTGTTGTTGGCAGTCCCGGTTACAGAGCTGGGGAGGCAGCTCTACAGCGACTGGCAGCTGGGGGGGGGGGCGGACAAAGCCAGGTAGAGATTTGTACGCACGAAGTTGCGGGAATCCTGACTGGGATTGCGGGTCTAAAACGCTCAACGCGAGCAGACACAGAGCGTCGGATGGCGTAAGCGGGGGGCAGAGATTCGAGAGACGGCGCTGGTCTCCAAACTTGGGGCAGGGAGGGGGTGGGGTGGGATAAAATGGCAGCGAGTTAACCTCACTGACCTTTCAGCTAACCACAGGGGCAATTTAGAGGGTTTTTTTGACCCCCACCCCTCCTCGCACAGAGACCGGGGATAGGGATGAATGTAAAAGCCCCGACAGATGGTGCAAGCAGACAGGGAACTTGGGAGGTGCAGATTTAGAAAGGAGCCTGACCACCGCGCGTGCCCAAGTCGGGCGGCTGGTTGGAGGTGGCCGTTGCCTGGGGATGTGCTAATTATCGGTGCCTCTTTTGTCCGAGGGCTGAGACGAGGGAGAAGAGCCGGCTTTTCCCCGGCACCTTGATCGGTTTTGTTCAGGGCCCCGCAGAAGGCCATTCAGCCCATTCTTCTGGGGCCCAGCGCTCCCCATCCAAACATGGGTTTGGATTTCTGAGGAGCCTTTGGGGGAGAAAGAAACTTGCATCTCTCTAGCACCTTTCGCCACCAAAGCACCTCACCCGCCAATCAAGGACTTCTGGAGCGTAGTCAATGTTGTTTGTAGGAAATGCGACAGCCAATTTGCGCACAGCAAGCTCCCGTAAACAGCGATGTGTTAATGACCCAGATCATCAATGATGTTGATTGAATGATAAATATTGGCCCCAGGACACAAGGGAGAGTTCCCCACGCTGCTGCTCCTCTTCAAAATTCCAGCTGTGGGATTGCTAACATCCACCCGAAAGGGCAGGTGGGTCTTGAATTTAATCTCTCATCCAGAAGGCAGCACCTCCGACAGTGTGGCACTCCCTCAGTACCGACCCTCCGACAGTGCGGCAATCCCTCAGTACTGACCCTCCGACAGTGCGGCACTCCCTCAGTACTGACCCTCCAACAGTGCGGTACTCCCTCAGTACCGACCCTCCGACAGAGCGGCGCTCCCTCAGTACTGACCCTCCAACAGTGCGGCAATCCCTCAGTACTGACCCTCCAACAGTGCGGCACTCCCTCAGTGCTGACCCTTCGACAGTGAGGCGTCCCTCAGTACTGACCCTCCAACAGTGCAGTGCTCCCTCTGTACTGACCCTCCGACAGTGCAGTGCTCCCTCTGTATTGCCCCTTTGACAGTGTGGCACTCCCTCAGTACTGACCCTCCGACAGTGCGGCACTCCCTCAGTACTGCCCCAAAGTGTCTGCCTTGATTTCTGTGCTCAGGGTTTTAGAGTGGGAGTTGAACCTGGGACTTTGTGGTTCAGGGAGTGTGACCCACTGTGCCACAATGAGTGGAACTGGGATTGTTCTCCTTGGAGCAGAGAAGGTTAAGGGGGAGATTGAATCAAGGCATTCGGAATCGGGAAGGAGGTTTGGACAGAGTAAATAAGGAGAAACTGTTTCCACTGGGCAGGAGGGTCGCTAACCAGAGGGGACACAGATTGAAGAGAATCGGGGAAAGAACCAGAGGGGGAGATGAGGAGGATTTTTTTTAATTTACTCAGCGAGTTGTTGTGATCTGGAAGGCGCTGCCTGAAAGGGCAGTGGAAGCAGATTCAGTAGGAATTTTCAAAAGGGGGGAATCGGATAAATACTTGAAGGGGAAAAATTTGCAGGGAGATGGGGGAAAGAGCAGGGTGGGGAGCAGGAATTATTGGATAGTTCTTTCAAAGTGCTGGCACAGGTATGATGGGCTGAATGGCCTTCTTCTGATCTGTATCGTGCTAGGAACCAAGGTAATGAACACTGGAAAATACAGAAACTTCAGAATGTGACCCCCAGAGAAATAATTTGCAATCAGGTAGCGCCTGAAGACATTCCAAAGCCTTTCACAGATTACAAATGACTTCCAGGAGTTTAGTCGTAAGAACAACAGACACTTAGAATCCTGCCTTTCAGACAGCGAAACTTTTCAAGCGCTTCACAGAAACCTAACTGGACAAAAGTGAACACCGAACTGGCGGGTTATTAGGAGGGCTTTTTTATTCTTTCATGGGATGTGGGGGTCGCTGGCTAGGCCAACATTTATTGCCCATCCCTAATTGCCCCCTTGAGAAGGTGGTGGGAGAGCTGCCACCTTGAGCCGCTGCAGTCCCTGTGGTGTAGGTACACCCACGTGCTGTTAGGGAGGGAGTTCCAGGATTTTGATCCAGCGGCAGTGAAGGAACGGCCGATATATTTCCAAGTCAGGATGGTGAGTGGTTCGGAGGGGAACTTCCAGGTGCTGGTGCTCCCATGTGTCTGATGCCCTTGTCCTTCTAGATGGTAGATGTTGCAGTGCATCTTGTAGATGGTACACACACTGCTGCTACTGTGCATCGGTGGTGGTGGGAGTAAATGTTTGTGGATGGGGTGTCGATCAAGCAGGGCTGCTTTGTCCTGGACGGTGTCGAGCTTCTTGAGTGTTGTGGGAGCTGCACTCATCCAGGCAAGTGGGGAGTATTCCATCACACTCCTGACTTGTGCCTTGTAGATGGTGGACAGGCTTTGGGGAGTCAGGAGGTGAGTTACTCACCACAGGATTCCCAGCTAATGACGTGCTCTTGTAGTCAAACTATTTATATGGCTGGTCCAGTTCAGTTCTGGTCAAGGGTTCCCCCAGCATGTTGATAGTGGGGGATTCAACAATGGTAATGCCATTGCCATGAAGCTATTAATGTATATAATATTTTGGAAAATATTTTTCTTTTAAGACAGAGGTTTAGTCTGTGGGTGTGTCTTAATTTGATTAAAACCAGCTAGTCTGGGTGCTTTGACATGTACTAGTTTGGATGTGTAAGGGAGATAGTGTGCATTTGCATTTTTTGAATAGAGACTGCAAGACGTGGGGTGGAAATGTGACAGCTTTCTAACAGCTACCAAGCCATATGTTTATATCACTAATAAAATTGGTACAACGAATGGGGCTTCATTGTTAAAGGGTAAAGCTCAAAGAGAGAGGTGGGGCAATGAGAATCTGAATTCAATCAATGGAGGGAGGTATAACTTCAGCAGTTTCCGGGAGTACAGAGCAGGGGCAATGTAAAGTTAGAAGGCAGCTGTCAGCCTCCAACTGGCTCCACAGTGAACAGAACCTCATTCCGAATTCCTAAGGTGGAAATGCTTTGCCTGGTGTCTGGTTAAGACTATGGGTTGCTGTTGCCTTAAGGGAGATTAGTCTGGGAATTTGTTAAAAGCCATGATAGTAGTAATTTGTAGCCATGTGTATATATATTTCAACCTGTGTAAATTAATAAAATGTTTCATACAGTTTAATGTAAAACCTCGAGAACTGGTGGGTCTGATTCCTAAATTTAGAGCTGCATCTCAAACATAACACTTAAAATTATTGGTTATGACAGTTGTTTTAAGTTTCCCTCTGGGATTTTAAAAAATAATTTCGCTTCACCAACTGCATCGGTCATAACACCATTGAATGTCGAGGGTATTCTCTATTGTCGGAGATGGTCAGTGCCTAGATTCTTTTTGACGTGAATGTTACTTGCTACTTATCAGTAATTATATGGCTGGTCCAGTTCAGATTTTGGTCAAGTGATGCCCGGGATGTTGATAGTGGGGGATTCAGCGATGACAATGCCGTTGAACATCAAGGGGAGATGGTTAGATTCTCTCTTGTTGGAGATGGGTCGCAAGGAGCATCCGAAATGAATGGTTGGGGGGGTGGGGGGGCACGGGGGGTGGGGGAAGGTAGGGTGAGTTTCTGGAGGGGATTTCAGATGTGGGGCTGAGGTCACACATCAGCGGGTGAACAGTGAAGAGAGGAACAGAGAGCTCTGTGGGGTGACGAGTTACAGGGAGGGTTACCAACTATCCTTGGCATGCTGCAATGATCCGGTGAAGCTCAACGCAAACTGGAGGAACAGCACCTCATCTTCCGACTAGGCACTTTACAGCCTTCCGGACTGAATATTGAGTTTGACAATTTTAGATCATTACATGACTTGGCCCCCTGGCCCTCGAGCCATTAGTCGGCCAACACGTCCAACCTTGTGAGATGCTGCCTCCCTAGGCCAGTCAGAAAGCAGACTCATTACCCAATTGGATGATGCTCATGGTGCCTGCCTAGGCCAATCAGAAAGCAGATTCATTACTCAATGGGATGATGTTCATGGTGCCTCCCTAGGCCAATCAGAAAGCAGACTCATTACCCAATGGGATGATGCTCGACTGTCGGCCACAAACCATTTCCACACCCCCCACCCCCACTTTCAATATTTTTATATCTGGTAAAGAGAAACGTTCACAAAGAGAAACGTTTTTTAACGTCCCGGTGATTTATCTCCAAGCCAGCGTGTCCTGGAGATCGATTTAGCGTTTCGAGTCCGTGTGACTGTTCTTTTGGGCGGACTCGAAACCTTAACTGTTTTTTTTTTGTAAATCTCTCCACGGATGCTGTCAGACCTGCTGAGTTCTTCCAGCTTCTTTATCCCCCCTGCTTTTGGTTTCAGATCCCCAGCGCCCGCGGTGTTTTCCTTTCATCCCAGAGATCGATCTTGGGTTCTGGTGTAATCCCAGGGCAAATCGTCGTGTTGTTGGCAGTCCCGGTTACAGAGCTGGGGAGGCAGCTCTACAGCGACTGGCAGCTGGGGGGGGGGCGGACAAAGCCAGGTAGAGATTTGTACGCACGAAGTTGCGGGAATCCTGACTGGGATTGCGGGTCTAAAACGCTCAACGCGAGCAGACACAGAGCGTCGGATGGCGTAAGCGGGGGGCAGAGATTCGAGAGACGGCGCTGGTCTCCAAACTTGGGGCAGGGAGGGGGTGGGGTGGGATAAAATGGCAGCGAGTTAACCTCACTGACCTTTCAGCTAACCACAGGGGCAATTTAGAGGGTTTTTTTGACCCCCACCCCTCCTCGCACAGAGACCGGGGATAGGGATGAATGTAAAAGCCCCGACAGATGGTGCAAGCAGACAGGGAACTTGGGAGGTGCAGATTTAGAAAGGAGCCTGACCACCGCGCGTGCCCAAGTCGGGCGGCTGGTTGGAGGTGGCCGTTGCCTGGGGATGTGCTAATTATCGGTGCCTCTTTTGTCCGAGGGCTGAGACGAGGGAGAAGAGCCGGCTTTTCCCCGGCACCTTGATCGGTTTTGTTCAGGGCCCCGCAGAAGGCCATTCAGCCCATTCTTCTGGGGCCCAGCGCTCCCCATCCAAACATGGGTTTGGATTTCTGAGGAGCCTTTGGGGGAGAAAGAAACTTGCATCTCTCTAGCACCTTTCGCCACCAAAGCACCTCACCCGCCAATCAAGGACTTCTGGAGCGTAGTCAATGTTGTTTGTAGGAAATGCGACAGCCAATTTGCGCACAGCAAGCTCCCGTAAACAGCGATGTGTTAATGACCCAGATCATCAATGATGTTGATTGAATGATAAATATTGGCCCCAGGACACAAGGGAGAGTTCCCCACGCTGCTGCTCCTCTTCAAAATTCCAGCTGTGGGATTGCTAACATCCACCCGAAAGGGCAGGTGGGTCTTGAATTTAATCTCTCATCCAGAAGGCAGCACCTCCGACAGTGTGGCACTCCCTCAGTACCGACCCTCCGACAGTGCGGCAATCCCTCAGTACTGACCCTCCGACAGTGCGGCACTCCCTCAGTACTGACCCTCCAACAGTGCGGTACTCCCTCAGTACCGACCCTCCGACAGAGCGGCGCTCCCTCAGTACTGACCCTCCAACAGTGCGGCAATCCCTCAGTACTGACCCTCCAACAGTGCGGCACTCCCTCAGTGCTGACCCTTCGACAGTGAGGCGTCCCTCAGTACTGACCCTCCAACAGTGCAGTGCTCCCTCTGTACTGACCCTCCGACAGTGCAGTGCTCCCTCTGTATTGCCCCTTTGACAGTGTGGCACTCCCTCAGTACTGACCCTCCGACAGTGCGGCACTCCCTCAGTACTGCCCCAAAGTGTCTGCCTTGATTTCTGTGCTCAGGGTTTTAGAGTGGGAGTTGAACCTGGGACTTTGTGGTTCAGGGAGTGTGACCCACTGTGCCACAATGAGTGGAACTGGGATTGTTCTCCTTGGAGCAGAGAAGGTTAAGGGGGAGATTGAATCAAGGCATTCGGAATCGGGAAGGAGGTTTGGACAGAGTAAATAAGGAGAAACTGTTTCCACTGGGCAGGAGGGTCGCTAACCAGAGGGGACACAGATTGAAGAGAATCGGGGAAAGAACCAGAGGGGGAGATGAGGAGGATTTTTTTTAATTTACTCAGCGAGTTGTTGTGATCTGGAAGGCGCTGCCTGAAAGGGCAGTGGAAGCAGATTCAGTAGGAATTTTCAAAAGGGGGGAATCGGATAAATACTTGAAGGGGAAAAATTTGCAGGGAGATGGGGGAAAGAGCAGGGTGGGGAGCAGGAATTATTGGATAGTTCTTTCAAAGTGCTGGCACAGGTATGATGGGCTGAATGGCCTTCTTCTGATCTGTATCGTGCTAGGAACCAAGGTAATGAACACTGGAAAATACAGAAACTTCAGAATGTGACCCCCAGAGAAATAATTTGCAATCAGGTAGCGCCTGAAGACATTCCAAAGCCTTTCACAGATTACAAATGACTTCCAGGAGTTTAGTCGTAAGAACAACAGACACTTAGAATCCTGCCTTTCAGACAGCGAAACTTTTCAAGCGCTTCACAGAAACCTAACTGGACAAAAGTGAACACCGAACTGGCGGGTTATTAGGAGGGCTTTTTTATTCTTTCATGGGATGTGGGGGTCGCTGGCTAGGCCAACATTTATTGCCCATCCCTAATTGCCCCCTTGAGAAGGTGGTGGGAGAGCTGCCACCTTGAGCCGCTGCAGTCCCTGTGGTGTAGGTACACCCACGTGCTGTTAGGGAGGGAGTTCCAGGATTTTGATCCAGCGGCAGTGAAGGAACGGCCGATATATTTCCAAGTCAGGATGGTGAGTGGTTCGGAGGGGAACTTCCAGGTGCTGGTGCTCCCATGTGTCTGATGCCCTTGTCCTTCTAGATGGTAGATGTTGCAGTGCATCTTGTAGATGGTACACACACTGCTGCTACTGTGCATCGGTGGTGGTGGGAGTAAATGTTTGTGGATGGGGTGTCGATCAAGCAGGGCTGCTTTGTCCTGGACGGTGTCGAGCTTCTTGAGTGTTGTGGGAGCTGCACTCATCCAGGCAAGTGGGGAGTATTCCATCACACTCCTGACTTGTGCCTTGTAGATGGTGGACAGGCTTTGGGGAGTCAGGAGGTGAGTTACTCACCACAGGATTCCCAGCTAATGACGTGCTCTTGTAGTCAAACTATTTATATGGCTGGTCCAGTTCAGTTCTGGTCAAGGGTTCCCCCAGCATGTTGATAGTGGGGGATTCAACAATGGTAATGCCATTGCCATGAAGCTATTAATGTATATAATATTTTGGAAAATATTTTTCTTTTAAGACAGAGGTTTAGTCTGTGGGTGTGTCTTAATTTGATTAAAACCAGCTAGTCTGGGTGCTTTGACATGTACTAGTTTGGATGTGTAAGGGAGATAGTGTGCATTTGCATTTTTTGAATAGAGACTGCAAGACGTGGGGTGGAAATGTGACAGCTTTCTAACAGCTACCAAGCCATATGTTTATATCACTAATAAAATTGGTACAACGAATGGGGCTTCATTGTTAAAGGGTAAAGCTCAAAGAGAGAGGTGGGGCAATGAGAATCTGAATTCAATCAATGGAGGGAGGTATAACTTCAGCAGTTTCCGGGAGTACAGAGCAGGGGCAATGTAAAGTTAGAAGGCAGCTGTCAGCCTCCAACTGGCTCCACAGTGAACAGAACCTCATTCCGAATTCCTAAGGTGGAAATGCTTTGCCTGGTGTCTGGTTAAGACTATGGGTTGCTGTTGCCTTAAGGGAGATTAGTCTGGGAATTTGTTAAAAGCCATGATAGTAGTAATTTGTAGCCATGTGTATATATATTTCAACCTGTGTAAATTAATAAAATGTTTCATACAGTTTAATGTAAAACCTCGAGAACTGGTGGGTCTGATTCCTAAATTTAGAGCTGCATCTCAAACATAACACTTAAAATTATTGGTTATGACAGTTGTTTTAAGTTTCCCTCTGGGATTTTAAAAAATAATTTCGCTTCACCAACTGCATCGGTCATAACACCATTGAATGTCGAGGGTATTCTCTATTGTCGGAGATGGTCAGTGCCTAGATTCTTTTTGACGTGAATGTTACTTGCTACTTATCAGTAATTATATGGCTGGTCCAGTTCAGATTTTGGTCAAGTGATGCCCGGGATGTTGATAGTGGGGGATTCAGCGATGACAATGCCGTTGAACATCAAGGGGAGATGGTTAGATTCTCTCTTGTTGGAGATGGGTCGCAAGGAGCATCCGAAATGAATGGTTGGGGGGGTGGGGGGGCACGGGGGGTGGGGGAAGGTAGGGTGAGTTTCTGGAGGGGATTTCAGATGTGGGGCTGAGGTCACACATCAGCGGGTGAACAGTGAAGAGAGGAACAGAGAGCTCTGTGGGGTGACGAGTTACAGGGAGGGTTACCAACTATCCTTGGCATGCTGCAATGATCCGGTGAAGCTCAACGCAAACTGGAGGAACAGCACCTCATCTTCCGACTAGGCACTTTACAGCCTTCCGGACTGAATATTGAGTTTGACAATTTTAGATCATTACATGACTTGGCCCCCTGGCCCTCGAGCCATTAGTCGGCCAACACGTCCAACCTTGTGAGATGCTGCCTCCCTAGGCCAGTCAGAAAGCAGACTCATTACCCAATTGGATGATGCTCATGGTGCCTGCCTAGGCCAATCAGAAAGCAGATTCATTACTCAATGGGATGATGTTCATGGTGCCTCCCTAGGCCAATCAGAAAGCAGACTCATTACCCAATGGGATGATGCTCGACTGTCGGCCACAAACCATTTCCACACCCCCCACCCCCACTTTCAATATTTTTATATCTGGTAAAGAGAAACGTTCACAAAGAGAAACGTTTTTTAACGTCCCGGTGATTTATCTCCAAGCCAGCGTGTCCTGGAGATCGATTTAGCGTTTCGAGTCCGTGTGACTGTTCTTTTGGGCGGACTCGAAACCTTAACTGTTTTTTTTTTGTAAATCTCTCCACGGATGCTGTCAGACCTGCTGAGTTCTTCCAGCTTCTTTATCCCCCCTGCTTTTGGTTTCAGATCCCCAGCGCCCGCGGTGTTTTCCTTTCATCCCAGAGATCGATCTTGGGTTCTGGTGTAATCCCAGGGCAAATCGTCGTGTTGTTGGCAGCCCCGGTTACAGAGCTGGGGAGGCAGCTCTACAGCGACTGGCAGCTGGGGGGGGGGCGGACAAAGCCAGGTAGAGATTTGTACGCACGAAGTTGCGGGAATCCTGACTGGGATTGCGGGTCTAAAACGCTCAACGCGAGCAGACACAGAGCGTCGGATGGCGTAAGCGGGGGGCAGAGATTCGAGAGACGGCGCTGGTCTCCAAACTTGGGGCAGGGAGGGGGTGGGGTGGGATAAAATGGCAGCGAGTTAACCTCACTGACCTTTCAGCTAACCACAGGGGCAATTTAGAGGGTTTTTTTGACCCCCACCCCTCCTCGCACAGAGACCGGGGATAGGGATGAATGTAAAAGCCCCGACAGATGGTGCAAGCAGACAGGGAACTTGGGAGGTGCAGATTTAGAAAGGAGCCTGACCACCGCGCGTGCCCAAGTCGGGCGGCTGGTTGGAGGTGGCCGTTGCCTGGGGATGTGCTAATTATCGGTGCCTCTTTTGTCCGAGGGCTGAGACGAGGGAGAAGAGCCGGCTTTTCCCCGGCACCTTGATCGGTTTTGTTCAGGGCCCCGCAGAAGGCCATTCAGCCCATTCTTCTGGGGCCCAGCGCTCCCCATCCAAACATGGGTTTGGATTTCTGAGGAGCCTTTGGGGGAGAAAGAAACTTGCATCTCTCTAGCACCTTTCGCCACCAAAGCACCTCACCCGCCAATCAAGGACTTCTGGAGCGTAGTCAATGTTGTTTGTAGGAAATGCGACAGCCAATTTGCGCACAGCAAGCTCCCGTAAACAGCGATGTGTTAATGACCCAGATCATCAATGATGTTGATTGAATGATAAATATTGGCCCCAGGACACAAGGGAGAGTTCCCCACGCTGCTGCTCCTCTTCAAAATTCCAGCTGTGGGATTGCTAACATCCACCCGAAAGGGCAGGTGGGTCTTGAATTTAATCTCTCATCCAGAAGGCAGCACCTCCGACAGTGTGGCACTCCCTCAGTACCGACCCTCCGACAGTGCGGCAATCCCTCAGTACTGACCCTCCGACAGTGCGGCACTCCCTCAGTACTGACCCTCCAACAGTGCGGTACTCCCTCAGTACCGACCCTCCGACAGAGCGGCGCTCCCTCAGTACTGACCCTCCAACAGTGCGGCAATCCCTCAGTACTGACCCTCCAACAGTGCGGCACTCCCTCAGTGCTGACCCTTCGACAGTGAGGCGTCCCTCAGTACTGACCCTCCAACAGTGCAGTGCTCCCTCTGTACTGACCCTCCGACAGTGCAGTGCTCCCTCTGTATTGCCCCTTTGACAGTGTGGCACTCCCTCAGTACTGACCCTCCGACAGTGCGGCACTCCCTCAGTACTGCCCCAAAGTGTCTGCCTTGATTTCTGTGCTCAGGGTTTTAGAGTGGGAGTTGAACCTGGGACTTTGTGGTTCAGGGAGTGTGACCCACTGTGCCACAATGAGTGGAACTGGGATTGTTCTCCTTGGAGCAGAGAAGGTTAAGGGGGAGATTGAATCAAGGCATTCGGAATCGGGAAGGAGGTTTGGACAGAGTAAATAAGGAGAAACTGTTTCCACTGGGCAGGAGGGTCGCTAACCAGAGGGGACACAGATTGAAGAGAATCGGGGAAAGAACCAGAGGGGGAGATGAGGAGGATTTTTTTTAATTTACTCAGCGAGTTGTTGTGATCTGGAAGGCGCTGCCTGAAAGGGCAGTGGAAGCAGATTCAGTAGGAATTTTCAAAAGGGGGGAATCGGATAAATACTTGAAGGGGAAAAATTTGCAGGGAGATGGGGGAAAGAGCAGGGTGGGGAGCAGGAATTATTGGATAGTTCTTTCAAAGTGCTGGCACAGGTATGATGGGCTGAATGGCCTTCTTCTGATCTGTATCGTGCTAGGAACCAAGGTAATGAACACTGGAAAATACAGAAACTTCAGAATGTGACCCCCAGAGAAATAATTTGCAATCAGGTAGCGCCTGAAGACATTCCAAAGCCTTTCACAGATTACAAATGACTTCCAGGAGTTTAGTCGTAAGAACAACAGACACTTAGAATCCTGCCTTTCAGACAGCGAAACTTTTCAAGCGCTTCACAGAAACCTAACTGGACAAAAGTGAACACCGAACTGGCGGGTTATTAGGAGGGCTTTTTTATTCTTTCATGGGATGTGGGGGTCGCTGGCTAGGCCAACATTTATTGCCCATCCCTAATTGCCCCCTTGAGAAGGTGGTGGGAGAGCTGCCACCTTGAGCCGCTGCAGTCCCTGTGGTGTAGGTACACCCACGTGCTGTTAGGGAGGGAGTTCCAGGATTTTGATCCAGCGGCAGTGAAGGAACGGCCGATATATTTCCAAGTCAGGATGGTGAGTGGTTCGGAGGGGAACTTCCAGGTGCTGGTGCTCCCATGTGTCTGATGCCCTTGTCCTTCTAGATGGTAGATGTTGCAGTGCATCTTGTAGATGGTACACACACTGCTGCTACTGTGCATCGGTGGTGGTGGGAGTAAATGTTTGTGGATGGGGTGTCGATCAAGCAGGGCTGCTTTGTCCTGGACGGTGTCGAGCTTCTTGAGTGTTGTGGGAGCTGCACTCATCCAGGCAAGTGGGGAGTATTCCATCACACTCCTGACTTGTGCCTTGTAGATGGTGGACAGGCTTTGGGGAGTCAGGAGGTGAGTTACTCACCACAGGATTCCCAGCTAATGACGTGCTCTTGTAGTCAAACTATTTATATGGCTGGTCCAGTTCAGTTCTGGTCAAGGGTTCCCCCAGCATGTTGATAGTGGGGGATTCAACAATGGTAATGCCATTGCCATGAAGCTATTAATGTATATAATATTTTGGAAAATATTTTTCTTTTAAGACAGAGGTTTAGTCTGTGGGTGTGTCTTAATTTGATTAAAACCAGCTAGTCTGGGTGCTTTGACATGTACTAGTTTGGATGTGTAAGGGAGATAGTGTGCATTTGCATTTTTTGAATAGAGACTGCAAGACGTGGGGTGGAAATGTGACAGCTTTCTAACAGCTACCAAGCCATATGTTTATATCACTAATAAAATTGGTACAACGAATGGGGCTTCATTGTTAAAGGGTAAAGCTCAAAGAGAGAGGTGGGGCAATGAGAATCTGAATTCAATCAATGGAGGGAGGTATAACTTCAGCAGTTTCCGGGAGTACAGAGCAGGGGCAATGTAAAGTTAGAAGGCAGCTGTCAGCCTCCAACTGGCTCCACAGTGAACAGAACCTCATTCCGAATTCCTAAGGTGGAAATGCTTTGCCTGGTGTCTGGTTAAGACTATGGGTTGCTGTTGCCTTAAGGGAGATTAGTCTGGGAATTTGTTAAAAGCCATGATAGTAGTAATTTGTAGCCATGTGTATATATATTTCAACCTGTGTAAATTAATAAAATGTTTCATACAGTTTAATGTAAAACCTCGAGAACTGGTGGGTCTGATTCCTAAATTTAGAGCTGCATCTCAAACATAACACTTAAAATTATTGGTTATGACAGTTGTTTTAAGTTTCCCTCTGGGATTTTAAAAAATAATTTCGCTTCACCAACTGCATCGGTCATAACACCATTGAATGTCGAGGGTATTCTCTATTGTCGGAGATGGTCAGTGCCTAGATTCTTTTTGACGTGAATGTTACTTGCTACTTATCAGTAATTATATGGCTGGTCCAGTTCAGATTTTGGTCAAGTGATGCCCGGGATGTTGATAGTGGGGGATTCAGCGATGACAATGCCGTTGAACATCAAGGGGAGATGGTTAGATTCTCTCTTGTTGGAGATGGGTCGCAAGGAGCATCCGAAATGAATGGTTGGGGGGGTGGGGGGGCACGGGGGGTGGGGGAAGGTAGGGTGAGTTTCTGGAGGGGATTTCAGATGTGGGGCTGAGGTCACACATCAGCGGGTGAACAGTGAAGAGAGGAACAGAGAGCTCTGTGGGGTGACGAGTTACAGGGAGGGTTACCAACTATCCTTGGCATGCTGCAATGATCCGGTGAAGCTCAACGCAAACTGGAGGAACAGCACCTCATCTTCCGACTAGGCACTTTACAGCCTTCCGGACTGAATATTGAGTTTGACAATTTTAGATCATTACATGACTTGGCCCCCTGGCCCTCGAGCCATTAGTCGGCCAACACGTCCAACCTTGTGAGATGCTGCCTCCCTAGGCCAGTCAGAAAGCAGACTCATTACCCAATTGGATGATGCTCATGGTGCCTGCCTAGGCCAATCAGAAAGCAGATTCATTACTCAATGGGATGATGTTCATGGTGCCTCCCTAGGCCAATCAGAAAGCAGACTCATTACCCAATGGGATGATGCTCGACTGTCGGCCACAAACCATTTCCACACCCCCCACCCCCACTTTCAATATTTTTATATCTGGTAAAGAGAAACGTTCACAAAGAGAAACGTTTTTTAACGTCCCGGTGATTTATCTCCAAGCCAGCGTGTCCTGGAGATCGATTTAGCGTTTCGAGTCCGTGTGACTGTTCTTTTGGGCGGACTCGAAACCTTAACTGTTTTTTTTTTGTAAATCTCTCCACGGATGCTGTCAGACCTGCTGAGTTCTTCCAGCTTCTTTATCCCCCCTGCTTTTGGTTTCAGATCCCCAGCGCCCGCGGTGTTTTCCTTTCATCCCAGAGATCGATCTTGGGTTCTGGTGTAATCCCAGGGCAAATCGTCGTGTTGTTGGCAGTCCCGGTTACAGAGCTGGGGAGGCAGCTCTACAGCGACTGGCAGCTGGGGGGGGGGCGGACAAAGCCAGGTAGAGATTTGTACGCACGAAGTTGCGGGAATCCTGACTGGGATTGCGGGTCTAAAACGCTCAACGCGAGCAGACACAGAGCGTCGGATGGCGTAAGCGGGGGGCAGAGATTCGAGAGACGGCGCTGGTCTCCAAACTTGGGGCAGGGAGGGGGTGGGGTGGGATAAAATGGCAGCGAGTTAACCTCACTGACCTTTCAGCTAACCACAGGGGCAATTTAGAGGGTTTTTTTGACCCCCACCCCTCCTCGCACAGAGACCGGGGATAGGGATGAATGTAAAAGCCCCGACAGATGGTGCAAGCAGACAGGGAACTTGGGAGGTGCAGATTTAGAAAGGAGCCTGACCACCGCGCGTGCCCAAGTCGGGCGGCTGGTTGGAGGTGGCCGTTGCCTGGGGATGTGCTAATTATCGGTGCCTCTTTTGTCCGAGGGCTGAGACGAGGGAGAAGAGCCGGCTTTTCCCCGGCACCTTGATCGGTTTTGTTCAGGGCCCCGCAGAAGGCCATTCAGCCCATTCTTCTGGGGCCCAGCGCTCCCCATCCAAACATGGGTTTGGATTTCTGAGGAGCCTTTGGGGGAGAAAGAAACTTGCATCTCTCTAGCACCTTTCGCCACCAAAGCACCTCACCCGCCAATCAAGGACTTCTGGAGCGTAGTCAATGTTGTTTGTAGGAAATGCGACAGCCAATTTGCGCACAGCAAGCTCCCGTAAACAGCGATGTGTTAATGACCCAGATCATCAATGATGTTGATTGAATGATAAATATTGGCCCCAGGACACAAGGGAGAGTTCCCCACGCTGCTGCTCCTCTTCAAAATTCCAGCTGTGGGATTGCTAACATCCACCCGAAAGGGCAGGTGGGTCTTGAATTTAATCTCTCATCCAGAAGGCAGCACCTCCGACAGTGTGGCACTCCCTCAGTACCGACCCTCCGACAGTGCGGCAATCCCTCAGTACTGACCCTCCGACAGTGCGGCACTCCCTCAGTACTGACCCTCCAACAGTGCGGTACTCCCTCAGTACCGACCCTCCGACAGAGCGGCGCTCCCTCAGTACTGACCCTCCAACAGTGCGGCAATCCCTCAGTACTGACCCTCCAACAGTGCGGCACTCCCTCAGTGCTGACCCTTCGACAGTGAGGCGTCCCTCAGTACTGACCCTCCAACAGTGCAGTGCTCCCTCTGTACTGACCCTCCGACAGTGCAGTGCTCCCTCTGTATTGCCCCTTTGACAGTGTGGCACTCCCTCAGTACTGACCCTCCGACAGTGCGGCACTCCCTCAGTACTGCCCCAAAGTGTCTGCCTTGATTTCTGTGCTCAGGGTTTTAGAGTGGGAGTTGAACCTGGGACTTTGTGGTTCAGGGAGTGTGACCCACTGTGCCACAATGAGTGGAACTGGGATTGTTCTCCTTGGAGCAGAGAAGGTTAAGGGGGAGATTGAATCAAGGCATTCGGAATCGGGAAGGAGGTTTGGACAGAGTAAATAAGGAGAAACTGTTTCCACTGGGCAGGAGGGTCGCTAACCAGAGGGGACACAGATTGAAGAGAATCGGGGAAAGAACCAGAGGGGGAGATGAGGAGGATTTTTTTTAATTTACTCAGCGAGTTGTTGTGATCTGGAAGGCGCTGCCTGAAAGGGCAGTGGAAGCAGATTCAGTAGGAATTTTCAAAAGGGGGGAATCGGATAAATACTTGAAGGGGAAAAATTTGCAGGGAGATGGGGGAAAGAGCAGGGTGGGGAGCAGGAATTATTGGATAGTTCTTTCAAAGTGCTGGCACAGGTATGATGGGCTGAATGGCCTTCTTCTGATCTGTATCGTGCTAGGAACCAAGGTAATGAACACTGGAAAATACAGAAACTTCAGAATGTGACCCCCAGAGAAATAATTTGCAATCAGGTAGCGCCTGAAGACATTCCAAAGCCTTTCACAGATTACAAATGACTTCCAGGAGTTTAGTCGTAAGAACAACAGACACTTAGAATCCTGCCTTTCAGACAGCGAAACTTTTCAAGCGCTTCACAGAAACCTAACTGGACAAAAGTGAACACCGAACTGGCGGGTTATTAGGAGGGCTTTTTTATTCTTTCATGGGATGTGGGGGTCGCTGGCTAGGCCAACATTTATTGCCCATCCCTAATTGCCCCCTTGAGAAGGTGGTGGGAGAGCTGCCACCTTGAGCCGCTGCAGTCCCTGTGGTGTAGGTACACCCACGTGCTGTTAGGGAGGGAGTTCCAGGATTTTGATCCAGCGGCAGTGAAGGAACGGCCGATATATTTCCAAGTCAGGATGGTGAGTGGTTCGGAGGGGAACTTCCAGGTGCTGGTGCTCCCATGTGTCTGATGCCCTTGTCCTTCTAGATGGTAGATGTTGCAGTGCATCTTGTAGATGGTACACACACTGCTGCTACTGTGCATCGGTGGTGGTGGGAGTAAATGTTTGTGGATGGGGTGTCGATCAAGCAGGGCTGCTTTGTCCTGGACGGTGTCGAGCTTCTTGAGTGTTGTGGGAGCTGCACTCATCCAGGCAAGTGGGGAGTATTCCATCACACTCCTGACTTGTGCCTTGTAGATGGTGGACAGGCTTTGGGGAGTCAGGAGGTGAGTTACTCACCACAGGATTCCCAGCTAATGACGTGCTCTTGTAGTCAAACTATTTATATGGCTGGTCCAGTTCAGTTCTGGTCAAGGGTTCCCCCAGCATGTTGATAGTGGGGGATTCAACAATGGTAATGCCATTGCCATGAAGCTATTAATGTATATAATATTTTGGAAAATATTTTTCTTTTAAGACAGAGGTTTAGTCTGTGGGTGTGTCTTAATTTGATTAAAACCAGCTAGTCTGGGTGCTTTGACATGTACTAGTTTGGATGTGTAAGGGAGATAGTGTGCATTTGCATTTTTTGAATAGAGACTGCAAGACGTGGGGTGGAAATGTGACAGCTTTCTAACAGCTACCAAGCCATATGTTTATATCACTAATAAAATTGGTACAACGAATGGGGCTTCATTGTTAAAGGGTAAAGCTCAAAGAGAGAGGTGGGGCAATGAGAATCTGAATTCAATCAATGGAGGGAGGTATAACTTCAGCAGTTTCCGGGAGTACAGAGCAGGGGCAATGTAAAGTTAGAAGGCAGCTGTCAGCCTCCAACTGGCTCCACAGTGAACAGAACCTCATTCCGAATTCCTAAGGTGGAAATGCTTTGCCTGGTGTCTGGTTAAGACTATGGGTTGCTGTTGCCTTAAGGGAGATTAGTCTGGGAATTTGTTAAAAGCCATGATAGTAGTAATTTGTAGCCATGTGTATATATATTTCAACCTGTGTAAATTAATAAAATGTTTCATACAGTTTAATGTAAAACCTCGAGAACTGGTGGGTCTGATTCCTAAATTTAGAGCTGCATCTCAAACATAACACTTAAAATTATTGGTTATGACAGTTGTTTTAAGTTTCCCTCTGGGATTTTAAAAAATAATTTCGCTTCACCAACTGCATCGGTCATAACACCATTGAATGTCGAGGGTATTCTCTATTGTCGGAGATGGTCAGTGCCTAGATTCTTTTTGACGTGAATGTTACTTGCTACTTATCAGTAATTATATGGCTGGTCCAGTTCAGATTTTGGTCAAGTGATGCCCGGGATGTTGATAGTGGGGGATTCAGCGATGACAATGCCGTTGAACATCAAGGGGAGATGGTTAGATTCTCTCTTGTTGGAGATGGGTCGCAAGGAGCATCCGAAATGAATGGTTGGGGGGGTGGGGGGGCACGGGGGGTGGGGGAAGGTAGGGTGAGTTTCTGGAGGGGATTTCAGATGTGGGGCTGAGGTCACACATCAGCGGGTGAACAGTGAAGAGAGGAACAGAGAGCTCTGTGGGGTGACGAGTTACAGGGAGGGTTACCAACTATCCTTGGCATGCTGCAATGATCCGGTGAAGCTCAACGCAAACTGGAGGAACAGCACCTCATCTTCCGACTAGGCACTTTACAGCCTTCCGGACTGAATATTGAGTTTGACAATTTTAGATCATTACATGACTTGGCCCCCTGGCCCTCGAGCCATTAGTCGGCCAACACGTCCAACCTTGTGAGATGCTGCCTCCCTAGGCCAGTCAGAAAGCAGACTCATTACCCAATTGGATGATGCTCATGGTGCCTGCCTAGGCCAATCAGAAAGCAGATTCATTACTCAATGGGATGATGTTCATGGTGCCTCCCTAGGCCAATCAGAAAGCAGACTCATTACCCAATGGGATGATGCTCGACTGTCGGCCACAAACCATTTCCACACCCCCCACCCCCACTTTCAATATTTTTATATCTGGTAAAGAGAAACGTTCACAAAGAGAAACGTTTTTTAACGTCCCGGTGATTTATCTCCAAGCCAGCGTGTCCTGGAGATCGATTTAGCGTTTCGAGTCCGTGTGACTGTTCTTTTGGGCGGACTCGAAACCTTAACTGTTTTTTTTTTGTAAATCTCTCCACGGATGCTGTCAGACCTGCTGAGTTCTTCCAGCTTCTTTATCCCCCCTGCTTTTGGTTTCAGATCCCCAGCGCCCGCGGTGTTTTCCTTTCATCCCAGAGATCGATCTTGGGTTCTGGTGTAATCCCAGGGCAAATCGTCGTGTTGTTGGCAGTCCCGGTTACAGAGCTGGGGAGGCAGCTCTACAGCGACTGGCAGCTGGGGGGGGGGCGGACAAAGCCAGGTAGAGATTTGTACGCACGAAGTTGCGGGAATCCTGACTGGGATTGCGGGTCTAAAACGCTCAACGCGAGCAGACACAGAGCGTCGGATGGCGTAAGCGGGGGGCAGAGATTCGAGAGACGGCGCTGGTCTCCAAACTTGGGGCAGGGAGGGGGTGGGGTGGGATAAAATGGCAGCGAGTTAACCTCACTGACCTTTCAGCTAACCACAGGGGCAATTTAGAGGGTTTTTTTGACCCCCACCCCTCCTCGCACAGAGACCGGGGATAGGGATGAATGTAAAAGCCCCGACAGATGGTGCAAGCAGACAGGGAACTTGGGAGGTGCAGATTTAGAAAGGAGCCTGACCACCGCGCGTGCCCAAGTCGGGCGGCTGGTTGGAGGTGGCCGTTGCCTGGGGATGTGCTAATTATCGGTGCCTCTTTTGTCCGAGGGCTGAGACGAGGGAGAAGAGCCGGCTTTTCCCCGGCACCTTGATCGGTTTTGTTCAGGGCCCCGCAGAAGGCCATTCAGCCCATTCTTCTGGGGCCCAGCGCTCCCCATCCAAACATGGGTTTGGATTTCTGAGGAGCCTTTGGGGGAGAAAGAAACTTGCATCTCTCTAGCACCTTTCGCCACCAAAGCACCTCACCCGCCAATCAAGGACTTCTGGAGCGTAGTCAATGTTGTTTGTAGGAAATGCGACAGCCAATTTGCGCACAGCAAGCTCCCGTAAACAGCGATGTGTTAATGACCCAGATCATCAATGATGTTGATTGAATGATAAATATTGGCCCCAGGACACAAGGGAGAGTTCCCCACGCTGCTGCTCCTCTTCAAAATTCCAGCTGTGGGATTGCTAACATCCACCCGAAAGGGCAGGTGGGTCTTGAATTTAATCTCTCATCCAGAAGGCAGCACCTCCGACAGTGTGGCACTCCCTCAGTACCGACCCTCCGACAGTGCGGCAATCCCTCAGTACTGACCCTCCGACAGTGCGGCACTCCCTCAGTACTGACCCTCCAACAGTGCGGTACTCCCTCAGTACCGACCCTCCGACAGAGCGGCGCTCCCTCAGTACTGACCCTCCAACAGTGCGGCAATCCCTCAGTACTGACCCTCCAACAGTGCGGCACTCCCTCAGTGCTGACCCTTCGACAGTGAGGCGTCCCTCAGTACTGACCCTCCAACAGTGCAGTGCTCCCTCTGTACTGACCCTCCGACAGTGCAGTGCTCCCTCTGTATTGCCCCTTTGACAGTGTGGCACTCCCTCAGTACTGACCCTCCGACAGTGCGGCACTCCCTCAGTACTGCCCCAAAGTGTCTGCCTTGATTTCTGTGCTCAGGGTTTTAGAGTGGGAGTTGAACCTGGGACTTTGTGGTTCAGGGAGTGTGACCCACTGTGCCACAATGAGTGGAACTGGGATTGTTCTCCTTGGAGCAGAGAAGGTTAAGGGGGAGATTGAATCAAGGCATTCGGAATCGGGAAGGAGGTTTGGACAGAGTAAATAAGGAGAAACTGTTTCCACTGGGCAGGAGGGTCGCTAACCAGAGGGGACACAGATTGAAGAGAATCGGGGAAAGAACCAGAGGGGGAGATGAGGAGGATTTTTTTTAATTTACTCAGCGAGTTGTTGTGATCTGGAAGGCGCTGCCTGAAAGGGCAGTGGAAGCAGATTCAGTAGGAATTTTCAAAAGGGGGGAATCGGATAAATACTTGAAGGGGAAAAATTTGCAGGGAGATGGGGGAAAGAGCAGGGTGGGGAGCAGGAATTATTGGATAGTTCTTTCAAAGTGCTGGCACAGGTATGATGGGCTGAATGGCCTTCTTCTGATCTGTATCGTGCTAGGAACCAAGGTAATGAACACTGGAAAATACAGAAACTTCAGAATGTGACCCCCAGAGAAATAATTTGCAATCAGGTAGCGCCTGAAGACATTCCAAAGCCTTTCACAGATTACAAATGACTTCCAGGAGTTTAGTCGTAAGAACAACAGACACTTAGAATCCTGCCTTTCAGACAGCGAAACTTTTCAAGCGCTTCACAGAAACCTAACTGGACAAAAGTGAACACCGAACTGGCGGGTTATTAGGAGGGCTTTTTTATTCTTTCATGGGATGTGGGGGTCGCTGGCTAGGCCAACATTTATTGCCCATCCCTAATTGCCCCCTTGAGAAGGTGGTGGGAGAGCTGCCACCTTGAGCCGCTGCAGTCCCTGTGGTGTAGGTACACCCACGTGCTGTTAGGGAGGGAGTTCCAGGATTTTGATCCAGCGGCAGTGAAGGAACGGCCGATATATTTCCAAGTCAGGATGGTGAGTGGTTCGGAGGGGAACTTCCAGGTGCTGGTGCTCCCATGTGTCTGATGCCCTTGTCCTTCTAGATGGTAGATGTTGCAGTGCATCTTGTAGATGGTACACACACTGCTGCTACTGTGCATCGGTGGTGGTGGGAGTAAATGTTTGTGGATGGGGTGTCGATCAAGCAGGGCTGCTTTGTCCTGGACGGTGTCGAGCTTCTTGAGTGTTGTGGGAGCTGCACTCATCCAGGCAAGTGGGGAGTATTCCATCACACTCCTGACTTGTGCCTTGTAGATGGTGGACAGGCTTTGGGGAGTCAGGAGGTGAGTTACTCACCACAGGATTCCCAGCTAATGACGTGCTCTTGTAGTCAAACTATTTATATGGCTGGTCCAGTTCAGTTCTGGTCAAGGGTTCCCCCAGCATGTTGATAGTGGGGGATTCAACAATGGTAATGCCATTGCCATGAAGCTATTAATGTATATAATATTTTGGAAAATATTTTTCTTTTAAGACAGAGGTTTAGTCTGTGGGTGTGTCTTAATTTGATTAAAACCAGCTAGTCTGGGTGCTTTGACATGTACTAGTTTGGATGTGTAAGGGAGATAGTGTGCATTTGCATTTTTTGAATAGAGACTGCAAGACGTGGGGTGGAAATGTGACAGCTTTCTAACAGCTACCAAGCCATATGTTTATATCACTAATAAAATTGGTACAACGAATGGGGCTTCATTGTTAAAGGGTAAAGCTCAAAGAGAGAGGTGGGGCAATGAGAATCTGAATTCAATCAATGGAGGGAGGTATAACTTCAGCAGTTTCCGGGAGTACAGAGCAGGGGCAATGTAAAGTTAGAAGGCAGCTGTCAGCCTCCAACTGGCTCCACAGTGAACAGAACCTCATTCCGAATTCCTAAGGTGGAAATGCTTTGCCTGGTGTCTGGTTAAGACTATGGGTTGCTGTTGCCTTAAGGGAGATTAGTCTGGGAATTTGTTAAAAGCCATGATAGTAGTAATTTGTAGCCATGTGTATATATATTTCAACCTGTGTAAATTAATAAAATGTTTCATACAGTTTAATGTAAAACCTCGAGAACTGGTGGGTCTGATTCCTAAATTTAGAGCTGCATCTCAAACATAACACTTAAAATTATTGGTTATGACAGTTGTTTTAAGTTTCCCTCTGGGATTTTAAAAAATAATTTCGCTTCACCAACTGCATCGGTCATAACACCATTGAATGTCGAGGGTATTCTCTATTGTCGGAGATGGTCAGTGCCTAGATTCTTTTTGACGTGAATGTTACTTGCTACTTATCAGTAATTATATGGCTGGTCCAGTTCAGATTTTGGTCAAGTGATGCCCGGGATGTTGATAGTGGGGGATTCAGCGATGACAATGCCGTTGAACATCAAGGGGAGATGGTTAGATTCTCTCTTGTTGGAGATGGGTCGCAAGGAGCATCCGAAATGAATGGTTGGGGGGGTGGGGGGGCACGGGGGGTGGGGGAAGGTAGGGTGAGTTTCTGGAGGGGATTTCAGATGTGGGGCTGAGGTCACACATCAGCGGGTGAACAGTGAAGAGAGGAACAGAGAGCTCTGTGGGGTGACGAGTTACAGGGAGGGTTACCAACTATCCTTGGCATGCTGCAATGATCCGGTGAAGCTCAACGCAAACTGGAGGAACAGCACCTCATCTTCCGACTAGGCACTTTACAGCCTTCCGGACTGAATATTGAGTTTGACAATTTTAGATCATTACATGACTTGGCCCCCTGGCCCTCGAGCCATTAGTCGGCCAACACGTCCAACCTTGTGAGATGCTGCCTCCCTAGGCCAGTCAGAAAGCAGACTCATTACCCAATTGGATGATGCTCATGGTGCCTGCCTAGGCCAATCAGAAAGCAGATTCATTACTCAATGGGATGATGTTCATGGTGCCTCCCTAGGCCAATCAGAAAGCAGACTCATTACCCAATGGGATGATGCTCGACTGTCGGCCACAAACCATTTCCACACCCCCCACCCCCACTTTCAATATTTTTATATCTGGTAAAGAGAAACGTTCACAAAGAGAAACGTTTTTTAACGTCCCGGTGATTTATCTCCAAGCCAGCGTGTCCTGGAGATCGATTTAGCGTTTCGAGTCCGTGTGACTGTTCTTTTGGGCGGACTCGAAACCTTAACTGTTTTTTTTTTGTAAATCTCTCCACGGATGCTGTCAGACCTGCTGAGTTCTTCCAGCTTCTTTATCCCCCCTGCTTTTGGTTTCAGATCCCCAGCGCCCGCGGTGTTTTCCTTTCATCCCAGAGATCGATCTTGGGTTCTGGTGTAATCCCAGGGCAAATCGTCGTGTTGTTGGCAGCCCCGGTTACAGAGCTGGGGAGGCAGCTCTACAGCGACTGGCAGCTGGGGGGGGGGCGGACAAAGCCAGGTAGAGATTTGTACGCACGAAGTTGCGGGAATCCTGACTGGGATTGCGGGTCTAAAACGCTCAACGCGAGCAGACACAGAGCGTCGGATGGCGTAAGCGGGGGGCAGAGATTCGAGAGACGGCGCTGGTCTCCAAACTTGGGGCAGGGAGGGGGTGGGGTGGGATAAAATGGCAGCGAGTTAACCTCACTGACCTTTCAGCTAACCACAGGGGCAATTTAGAGGGTTTTTTTGACCCCCACCCCTCCTCGCACAGAGACCGGGGATAGGGATGAATGTAAAAGCCCCGACAGATGGTGCAAGCAGACAGGGAACTTGGGAGGTGCAGATTTAGAAAGGAGCCTGACCACCGCGCGTGCCCAAGTCGGGCGGCTGGTTGGAGGTGGCCGTTGCCTGGGGATGTGCTAATTATCGGTGCCTCTTTTGTCCGAGGGCTGAGACGAGGGAGAAGAGCCGGCTTTTCCCCGGCACCTTGATCGGTTTTGTTCAGGGCCCCGCAGAAGGCCATTCAGCCCATTCTTCTGGGGCCCAGCGCTCCCCATCCAAACATGGGTTTGGATTTCTGAGGAGCCTTTGGGGGAGAAAGAAACTTGCATCTCTCTAGCACCTTTCGCCACCAAAGCACCTCACCCGCCAATCAAGGACTTCTGGAGCGTAGTCAATGTTGTTTGTAGGAAATGCGACAGCCAATTTGCGCACAGCAAGCTCCCGTAAACAGCGATGTGTTAATGACCCAGATCATCAATGATGTTGATTGAATGATAAATATTGGCCCCAGGACACAAGGGAGAGTTCCCCACGCTGCTGCTCCTCTTCAAAATTCCAGCTGTGGGATTGCTAACATCCACCCGAAAGGGCAGGTGGGTCTTGAATTTAATCTCTCATCCAGAAGGCAGCACCTCCGACAGTGTGGCACTCCCTCAGTACCGACCCTCCGACAGTGCGGCAATCCCTCAGTACTGACCCTCCGACAGTGCGGCACTCCCTCAGTACTGACCCTCCAACAGTGCGGTACTCCCTCAGTACCGACCCTCCGACAGAGCGGCGCTCCCTCAGTACTGACCCTCCAACAGTGCGGCAATCCCTCAGTACTGACCCTCCAACAGTGCGGCACTCCCTCAGTACTGACCCTCCGACGGTGTGGCACTCCGTGAGTACTGACTCTCCGACAGTGCGGCACTCCCTCAGTACTGACCCTCTGACAGTGCAGTGCTCACTCAGTACTGACCCTCCAACAGTGCGGCACTCCCTCAGTGCTGACCCTCTGACAGTGCGGCGTCCCTCAGTACTGATCCTCCGACAGTGCGGCACTCCCTCAGTGCTGACCCTCCGACAGTGCAGCGTCCCTCAATACAGACCCTCCGACAGTGCAGTGCTCCCTCTGTACTGACGCTCCGACAGTGCAGTGCTCCCTCTGTACTGACCCTTTGACAGTGTGGCACTCCCTCAGTACTGACCCTCCAACAGTGCGGCACTCCCTCAGTACTGCCCAAAGTGTCTGCCTTGATTTCTGTGCTCAGGGTTTTAGAGTGGGAGTTGAACCTGGGACTTTGTGGTTCAGGGAGTGTGACCCACTGTGCCACAATGAGTGGAACTGGGATTGTTCTCCTTGGAGCAGAGAAGTTTAAGGGGGAGATTGAATCGAGGCGTTCGGAATCGGGAAGGAGGTTTGGACAGAGTAAATAAGGAGAAACTGTTTCCACTGGGCAGGAGGGTCGCTAACCAGAGGGGACACAGATTGAAGAGAATCGGGGAAAGAACCAAAGGGGGAGATGAGGAGGATTTTTTTTAATTTACTCAGCGAGTTGTTGTGATCTGGAAGGCGCTGCCTGAAAGGGCGGTGGAAGCAGATTCAGTAGGAATTTTCAAAAGGGGGGAATCGGATAAATACTTGAAGGGGAAAAATTTGCAGGGAGATGGGGGAAAGGGCAGGGTGGGGAGCAGGAATTATTGGATAGTTCTTTCAAAGTGCTGGCACAGGTATGATGGGCTGAATGGCCTTCTTCTGATCTGTATCGTGCTAGGAACCAAGGTAATGAACACTGGAAAATACAGAAACTTCAGAATGTGACCCCCAGAGAAATAATTTGCAATCAGGTAGCGCCTGAAGACATTCCAAAGCCTTTCACAGATAACAAATGACTTCCAGGAGTTTAGTCGTAAGAACAACAGACATTTAGAATCCTGCCTTTCAGACAGCGAAACCTCTCAAGCGCTTCACAGAAACCTAACTGGACAAAAGTGAACACCGAACTCGGGGTGGGGGGTTAGTAGGAGGGCTTTTTTATTCTTTCATGGGATGTGGGGGTCGCTGGCTAGGCCAACATTTATTGCCCGTCCCTAATTGCCCCCTTGAGAAGGTGGTGGGTGAGCCGCCTCCTTGAGCCGCTGCGGTCCCTGTGGTGTAGGTACACCCACCGTGCTGTTAGGGAGGGAGTTCCAGGATTTTGACCCAGCGACAGTGAAGGGACAGCCGATATATTTCCAAGTCAGGATGGTGAGAGGCTTGGAGGGGAACTTCCAGTTGCTGGTGCTCCCATGTGTCTGATGCCCTTGTCCTTCTAGATGGTAGAACACACTGATGGTACACACACACTGCTGCTACTGTGCGTCGGTGGTGGGAGTGAATGTTTGTGGATGGGGTGTCAATCAAGCAGGGCTGCTTTGTCCTGGATGGTGTTGAGCTTCTTGAGTGTTGTGGGAGCTGCACTCATCCAGGCAAGTGGTGAGTATTCCATCACACTCCTGACTTGTGCCTTGTAGATGGTGGACAGGCTTTGGGGAGTCAGGAGGTGAGTTACTCACCACAGGATTCCCAGCCTCTGACCTGCTCTTGTAGTCAAACTATTTATATGGCTGGCCCAGTTCAGTTTCTGGTCAAGGGTTCCCCCAGGATGTTGATAGTGGGGGATTCAACAATGGTAATGCCATTGCCATGAAGCTATTAATGTATATAATATTTTGGAAAATATTTTTCTTTTAAGACAGAGGTTTAGTCTGTGGGTGTGTCTTAATTTGATTAAAACCAGCTAGTCTGGGTGCTTTGACATGTACTAGTTTGGATGTGTAAGGGAGATAGTGTGCATTTGCATTTTTTGAATAGAGACTGCAAGACGTGGGTTGGAAATGTGACAGCTTTCTAACAGCTACCAAGCCATATGTTTATATCACTAATAAAATTGGTACAACGAATGGGGCTTCATTGTTAAAGGGTAAAGCTCAAAGAGAGAGGTGGGGCAATGAGAATCTGAATTCAATCAATGGAGGGAGGTATAACTTCAGCAGTTTCCGGGTGTACAGAGCAAGGGCAATGTAAAGTTAGAAGGCAGCTGTCAGCCTCCAACTGGCTCCACAGTGAACAGAACCTCATTCCGAATTCCTAAGGTGGAAATGCTTTGCCTGGTGTCTGGTTAAGACTATGGGTTGCTGTTGCCTTAATGGAGATTAGTCTGGGAATTTGTTAAAAGCCATGATAGTAGTAATTTGTAGCCATGTGTATATTTCAACCTGTGTAAATTAATAAAATGTTTCATACAGTTTAATGTAAAACCTCGAGAACTGGTGGGTCTGATTCCTAAATTTAGAGTTGCATCTCAAACATAACACTTAAAATTATAGGTTATGACAGTTGTTTTAAGTTTCCCTCTGGGATTTTAAAAAATAATTTCGCTTCACCAACTGCATCGGTCATAACACCATTGAATGTCGAGGGTATTCTCTATTGTCGGAGATGGTCAGTGCCTAGATTCTTTTTGACGTGAATGTTACTTGCTACTTATCAGTAATTATATGGCTGGTCCAGTTCAGATTTTGGTCAAGTGATGCCCGGGATGTTGATAGTGGGGGATTCAGCGATGACAATGCCGTTGAACGTCAAGGGGAGATGGTTAGATTCTCTCTTGTTGGAGATGGGTCGCAAGGAGCATCCGAAACAAATGGTGAGGTGGGGTGGGTGGGGGGCACGGGGGATGGGGGAAGGTAGGGTGAGTTTCTGGAGGGGATTTCAGATGTGGGGCTGAGGTCACACATCAGCGGGTGAACAGTGAAGAGAGGAACAGAGAGCTCTGTGGGGTGACGAGTTACAGGGAGGGTTACCAACTATCCTTGGCCTGCTGCAATGATCCGGTGAAACTCAACGCAAACAGGAGGAACAGCACCTCATCTTCCGACTAGGCACTTTACAGCCTTCTGGATTGAATATTGAGTTCAACAATTTTAGATCGTGAACTCTCTCCTCCATTCCCACCCCCATTTTGATCCCCCTTTTTCCAATAATTTATATAGATTTTTCTTTTCCCACCTATTTCCATTATTTTTAAATGTATTTCCAACCATTGTTTTATATTTACCTTTTAGCCTATTTCGATCCCTTCCCCCCACCCCACCCCCACAGGGGCTATCTGTACCTTGCTTGTCCTGCTTTCTACCCTTAATTAGCACATTCTTTAGATAATGTCACCACCTTCAACACCTCTTTGTCCTTCTGTCTGTGACATCTTTTGGTTATCTCCACCTATCACTGGCCCTCTATCCAGCTTTACCTGTCCCACCCCCCCCCCTTAAACCAGCTTATATTTCACCTCTCTTCTATTTTTACTTAGTTCTGTTGAAGAATCATAAGGACTGGAAACGTTAACTGTGTTCCTCTCCACAGATGCTGCCAGACCTGCTGAGTTTTTCCAGGTATTTTTGTTTTTGTTATGATTAAACCTGGGAGGTCTCATTACATGACTTGGCCCCATGGCCCTCCAGCCATTAGTCGGCCAACACGTCCATCCTTGCGAGACGCTGCCACCCTAGGCCAATCAGAAAGCAGACTCATTATCCAATGGGATGATGCTCACACTGCTTCCCTAGGCCAATCAGAAAGCAGACTCATTACCCAATTAGATGATGCTCACAGTGCCTGTCTAGGCCAATCAGAAAGCAGACTCATTACCCAATGGGATGATGATCCCGCTGCCTCCCTAGGCCAATCAGAAAGCAGACCCATTACCCAATGGGATGATGTTCACGGTGCCTCCCTAGGCCAATCAGAAAGCAGACCCATTACCCAATGGGATGATGTTCACGGTGCCTCCCTACGCCAATCAGAAAGCAGACTCATTACTCAATGGGATGATGTTCACGGTGCCTCCCTAGGCCAATCAGAAAGCAGACTTATTACCCAATGGGATGATGCTCGACTGTCGGCCACACATCATTTCCACTCCCCCCACCCCCACCTTCAATATTTTTATATCTGGTAAAGAAACGTTCACAAAGAGAAACTTTTTTAACATCCCAGTGATTTTTCTCCAAGCCAGCGTGTCCTGGAGATCGATTTAGCGTTTCGAGTCCGTGTGACTGTTCTTTTGGGCGGACTCGAAACCTTAACTGTGTTTCTTTTTTGTAAGTCTCTCCACGGATGCTGTCAGACCTGCTGAGTTCTTCCAGCTTTTTTCCCCCCTGCTTTTGCTTTCAGATCCCCAGCGCACGCGGTGTTTTGCTTTCATCCCGGAGATCGATCTTGGGTTCTGGTGTAATCCCAGGGCAAATCGTCGGTTGTTGGCAGCCCCGGTTACAGAGCTGGGGAGGCAGCTCTACAGCGACGGTGGAGGGGGGGGGGGTTGGTGGGGAAAAAGCCAGGTAGAGATTTGTACGCACGAGTTGCGGGAATCCTGACTGGGATTGCGGGTCTAAAATGCTCAACGCGAGCAGACACAGAGCGTCGGATGTCGTAAGCGGGGGGCAGAGATTCGAGAGACGGCGCTGGTCTCCAAACTTGGGGCGGGGGGGGGGGGGGGGGGGGGTGGGATAAAATGGCAGCGAATTAACCTCACTGACCTTTCAGCTAACCACAGGGGCAATTTAGAGGGTTTTTTTGACCCCCCACCCCTCCTCTCACAAAGACCAGGTATAGGGGTGAATGTAAAAGCCCCGACAGATGGTGCAAGCAGACAGGGAACTTGGGAGGTGCAGATTTAGAAAGGAGCCCGACCACCGCACGTGCCCAAGTCGGGCGGCTGGTTGGAGGTGGCCGTTGCCTGGGGATGTGCTAATTATCGGTGCCTCTTTTGTCCGAGGGCTGAGACGAGGGAGAAGAGCCGGCTTTTCCCCGGCACCTGGATCGGTTTCGTTCAGGGCCCCACAGAAGGCCATTCGGCCCATTCTTCTGGAGCCCAGAGCTCCCCATCCAAACATGGGTTTGGATTTCTGAGGAGCCTTTGGGGGAGAAAGAAACTTGCATCTCTCTAGCACCTTTCGCCACCAAAGCACCTCACCCGCCAATCAAGGGCTTCTGGAGCGTAGTCAATGTTGTTTGTAGGAAATGCGACAGCCAATTTGCGCACAGCAAGCTCCCATAAACAGCAATGTGTTAATGACCCAGATCATCAATGATGTTGATTGAATGATAAATATTGGCCCCAGGACACAAGGGAGAGTTCCCCACGCTGCTGCTCCTCTTCAAAACTCCAGCTGTGGGATTGCTTACATCCACCCGAAAGGGCAGGTGGGTCTTGAATTTAATCTCTCATCCAGAAGGTGGCACCTCCGACAGTGTGGCACTCCCTCAGTACTGACCCTCCGACAGTGCGGCACTCCCTCAGTACTGACCCTCCGACAGTGCGGCGCTCCCTCAGTACTGACCCTCCGACAGTGCGGCGCTCCCTCAGTACTGACCCTCCGACAGTGCGGCGCTCCCTCAGTACTGACCCTCCAACAGTGTGGCGCTCCCTCAGTACTGACCCTCCGACAGTGTGGCACTCCCTCAGTACTGACCCTCCGACAGTGCGGCGCTCCCTCAGTACTGACCCTCCGACAGTGCGGCACTCCCTCAGTACTGACCCTCCGACAGTGCGGCGCTCCGTCAGTACTGACCCTCCGACAGTGCGGCGCTCCCTCAGTACTGACCCTCCGACAGTGCGGCACTCCCTCAGTACTGACCCTCCGACAGTGCGGCGCTCCCTCAGTACTGACCCTCCGACAGTGCGGCGCTCCCTCAGTACTGACCCTCCGAAAGTGCGGCGCTCCCTCAGTACTGACCCTCCGACAGTGCGGCACTCCCTCAGTACTGACCCTCCGACAGTGCGGCACTCCCTCAGTACTGATCCTCCGACAGTGCGGCGCTCCCTCAGCACTGACCCTCCGACAGTGCGGCGCTCCCTTGCTATTGGCACTGAGAGTCAGCCTGGACTGTGCTGTGAATTCTGGATTGGGGTTCGAACCCGATACCTCCTGATGCAGGTGGGACTGCTGCACACTGAGACTCAGCTGAAGCGGGCTAAAATCCAAATCAATAATCTTGACTTTTATTGCACTGATCCCCAATTCAGGAGATAACGTAGAGGCCCACAGATCCTGCACAGGAAATTTTACCTGGGGTATTCCACAATAGTGCAACTACAGTGTCATATAGGAATACAGTTCTGATAAACCATTCAGCAATACAGAGGCGCTGGGGTGTTCCCTAGACAGGAGGAGGCTCCAGAGCTGTCGCAGGAAGCTACAAATGTTGGCAAAAAAGAATTCTCCGTGTGTTCCACAGACTGAAAGGCTCAAGGCTGACTCTCTCTGTGAATCACAGACTCTACAATCTCCCATAATATTTCAACACACTCGCACATGCACACCCACTCTCACAAACACACACTCACTCATGTGCATACACATAAAACTCGCGCATACACACATTCGCTCGCGCGCACACACACACACAGTCACTCTCAAACACACGCATGCTCACAGACACACACACACACACACAAACATTCTCTCGCACACACACACTCAGTTACTCTCAAACACATGCATGCTCACAGACACAAACACACACACACAAACACACTGACAGACACACACACACACACACTAGCATTCTCTCACAAACACACATTCTATCTCGCGCACACATACACACACCCAGTCACTCTCAAACACACGCATGCTCACAGGCACACACACACACTAACATTCTCTCGCACACACACACTCAGTTACTCTCAAACACACGCATGCTCACAGACACAAACATACACACACACATTCTCTCTCATGAACACACACACATTCTCACTCGCTCGCTCACTCACTCAGACACACACACCACGACCTGTTGAATTATGGTCTCTTCGCTTTTTAAATTAAGCCCCCCCACCCCCTCCTCCTCCTCCTCTCCAAGTTCCGAGTTGCCGGGCGACATTCAGCGGCTGGAGAAGATCCCCTTCAGCAGCCTGTCGAGGAAGGACAGCGAGTCACGGAAAGCCCGCTGCTTGCTCAGACTGTCGTCTCCCTCCTGGCGATCCAACTTCTCCGCGAACCTTTGCAGATCTCCTGCGGGGATGGGGGCAGAGAGACACAACACAGAGAAAGGAAAACAATTACAGGCGGTAAGCACACACCATTCTTCACAGAAACAAGAAGGCCGTAAGTGGGCCACCACCAACAGGTGAGGAAAGTGAGCCCAAGGGCATTTCTGTACCGTGCTCCCACTTCATGATGCACTAACATGATGCATTTATACTCCATCCCTACCTGCTGAGCTAGGACTGTTAATCTGTCTCTCAAACAGCTCTGATTTGAACAGACCTCACCATATTGGAGGGATGGAGGGTGACTTGGAGGTGATGGCGTTCTCACTGATTTGTTCCCTCTTCATCCTCTCTCCTGTCTATTTGTGCCTCATGCTATTTCCTTCCCTCCATTCCTCACTGCAGTGTACATGTAGAGTGAATGTCGGTACACTACACCCCATACAGAGACCAGCATTAAAGTCTGCATGTGAAAAGCAGACACACACACAGAACACTCAACACACACAAACACACACAGAACCCTCAACACACACACACAGAACATTCACTCAGCGCACACACACATTCACTCAGCGCACACACACACACACAACATTCACTCAGCGCGCACACACACACACAACATTCACTCAGCGCGCACACACACACACAACATTCACTCAGCGCGCACACACACACAACATTCACTCAGCGCGCACACACACAACATTCACTCAGCGCGCACACACACACAACATTCACTCAGCGCGCACACACACACAACATTCACTCAGCGCACACACACACACAACATTCACTCAGCGCACACACACACACACAACATTCACTCAGCGCACACACACACACAACATTCACTCAGCACACACACACACACAACATTCACTCAGCGCACACACACACACAACATTCACTCAGCGCGCACACACACACAACATTCACTCAGCGCACACACACACACAACATTCACTCAGCGCACACACACACAACATTCACTCAGCGCGCACACACACACACATTCACTCAGCGCGCACACACACACACAACATTCACTCAGCGCGCACACACACACAACATTCACTCAGCGCACACACACACACAACATTCACTCAGCGCACACACACACACACAACATTCACTCAGCGCACACACACACACATTCACTCAGCGCACACATACACACAACATTCACTCAGCGCACACACACACACACAACATTCACTCATCGCACACACACACACACAACATTCACTCAGCGCACACACACACACAACATTCACTCAGCGCACACACACACACAACATTCACTCAGCGCACACACATACACAACATTCACTCAGCGCACACACACACACAACATTCACTCAGCGCACACACACACACAACATTCACTCAGCGCACACACACACACACACAACATTCACTCAGCGCACACACACACACACAACATTCACTCAGCGCACACACACACGTTCACTCAGCGCACACACACACACATTCACTCAGCGGGCACACACACACACACAACATTCACTCAGCGCACACACACACAACATTCACTCAGCGCACACACACACACACAACATTCCCTCAGCGCGCACACACACACACACGTTCACTCAGCGCGCACACACACACATTCACTCAGCGCACACACACACACAACATTCACTCAGCGCACACACACACACACACACACACAACATTCACTCAGCGCACACACACAACATTCACTCAGCGCACACACACAACATTCACTCAGCGCGCACACACAACATTCACTCAGCGCGCACACACACACAAAACATTCACTCAGCGCGCGCACACACACACAACATTCACTCAACACGCACACACACACACAACATTCACTCAGCGCGCACACACACAAACATTCACTCAGCGCGCACACACACACACAACATTCACTCAGCGCACACACACACACAACATTCACTCAGCGCACACACACACACACACAACATTCACTCAGCGCACACACACACACACAACATTCACTCAGCGCACACACACACACACAACATTCACTCAGCGCACACACACACACACAACATTCACTCAGCGCACACACACACACACAACATTCACTCAGCGCACACACACACACAACATTCACTCAGCGCACACACACACACAACATTCACTCAGCGCACACACACACACAACATTCACTCAGCGCACACACACACAACATTCACTCAGCGCACACACACACACATTCACTCAGCGCACACACACACACACATTCACTCAGCGCACACACACACGCACACACTCACTCGACACACACGCACACACTCACTCACTCGACACACACGCACACACTCACTCACTCGACACACACGCACACACTCACTCGACACACACGCACACACTCACTCACTCGACACACACGCACACACTCACTCACTCGACACACACGCACACACTCACTCTCGACACACACGCACACACTCACTCACGACACACACGCACACACTCACTCACTCGACACACACGCACACACTCACTCACTCGACACACACGCACACACTCACTCACTCGACACACACGCACACACTCACTCACTCGACACACACGCACACACTCACTCGACACACACGCACACACTCACTCGACACACACGCACACACTCACTCGACACACACGCACACACTCACTCACTCGACACGCACACACTCACTCACTCGACACACGCGCACACACACACTCACTCGACACACACGCACACTCACTCACTCGACACACACGCACACACTCACTAGACACACACGCACACACTCACTCACTCGACACACACGCACACACTCACTCGACACACGCACACACTCACTCGACACACGCACACACTCACTCGACACACACGCACACACTCACTCGACACACACGCACACACTCACTCGACACACACGCACACACTCACTCGACACACACGCACACACTCACTCGACACACACACACACACTCACTTGACACACACACACACACACTCACTCGACACACACGCACTCACTCGACACACACACACTGACTCAACACACACACTGACTCAACACACACACTGACTCAACACACACACACTGACTCAACACACACACACTGACTCAACACACACACATTCACTCAACACACACACATTCACTCAACACACACACAAAGAGGACACTCTCAACACACACAAAACACTCAACATACACACACACAGAACGTTCAACACACAGAACTCACACGCAGAGAACACTGTCAACACACACACAGAACACTCAATACACACAGGCACACATTTACACACAGAGCACTCACTCAACACACACACACACAGCACTCACTCAATACACACAGGCACACATATGCACAGCACTCACTCAACACACACAGGCACACACAGAGAACACTCACCCAACACATACAGGCACACATATACACAGAACACACACAGACACGCAGCAACATCCACCCACCCACACTCAACACACACAAACACAAACACACACAGAACACTCATTCAACACAGACAGAACATTCGCGCGCACACACAGACACACACAGAACACTCACTCAAGGCACACACACAGACACAACACATGGAAACACACAACACTCACTCGACACATACAGACATACACAGCGAAACACACACACGCACACAAAGGTACACGCAGTGACACACACAGACAGCGACACACACACATAGAGCAAAACAGACACACAGCAAGAGACAGGCAGAGACACACTTGGTGACACACACGCACACACACAGCAACACACACAAGACACGCACGCACAGCGAACACACAGCGACACACAAAGACATGAAGACATACACGGTGACTATCACCCACACACACACAACCTGCCAAGTTACTGGATAACGATCTGTAATGAGAACCCCCCAGGTGGACTTATCTCCTCACCCCAGGGTCCCTTGTGTTTATTATTTACCCTCTGCACCCATCCCCTATCCCCACCCCACCCCAACCCAACCCAGGGCCACCCCGATTGCGATCGGCTTCATGGATTATTTTTCAACACGCTGTCTCAGAGCTGCTGAGAATCCTGCCCCTAACGCCCCCACGACTACCCCGGGAACTCACGGTCGTCCATGTTGAGCATCCGCTCTGTCTGCTCCTCCTTCCCTTGCGCGTCCCTCTGCGTCACTGTGGTGTACGACTGCTCTCCGTGCGTCCGAGTTACTCTGGTCTCCTCATTCCCTTCACCGTCCCGTGTTACGCGACGCTCCTCCACGCTCTGGGGGGTGGAAGTTTTTTTAAAAAAGACATTTTGAGAGCTTTTCCCACGCTGAAAGCAGAGGCAATTTCTACATCGGATCCTCTGCACCATCCCCCACCATCCTGCCCCAAACCCCCCCTCCCACCAACCATCCTCCCCAACCTCTTCATCTCCCAGAAGCCCCCATTCTGAACCGGGCTGGCGTTCGGTTCCACAGGCAGTGCAGGTTGAGTTGACAGCAAGTAGCCTATTCAGCTAGGTAGGGCATCGCAAGGTGACCAACTCACTTCCTAGCCTCCTGGGAGCAGGTCAGAAGAAAAAAAGACCCAATAATACTCTGGGGAATATCCCCCCCCCCCAACTCCCTCAGGAGATCACAGCTGGTCCAAGACGCCTGAACGGACTAAGCGTCGTCCAGAGAGACACTTCAGCTTCTGCGTCCAGCCATCTGCGGCCCGGTCATGAAGCGGTCACACTCTCACCGCACCAACCGGGGACTCGGCAAAGACCCTGTGACGGGAGCCAGCCCACTCCCCTCCGCTAGCCCCGCTGCCAACTGGTTTCCACAGGGAGAGGGGGATGCCAGAGGGCAGCCCCCACCCACCCCACCCCATCACCTCCCCCTCCACCTTTGTCAGGCACCCGGCCTCAGGCGGGATCGGACCTGGCCGCAATGCCTTCCACAGTCCAATAGCAGCAGCCGACCCTTTGGCCGTCTCTGCTTCCCGCCTGTGGTTGGGGGAGGGGGGGAGAACCTGTGCTCCTGCCCCCACCCCACTGTGATTTTGCGACTGGACAGCACCTACTGAACAACCCCCAGTGCGCTACGAATTGCGCCAACAACCAGTTTAAGATGATCAGTCTGGCCCGTGATGTGGCTCACTTACACATGCTAGAAACAACATGTATTCAAATGCGAGGACCTGTCCTCTTGCAGCCAAAAGGAGCATGTTCAGGCATCGCAAAGCGAGGCTCAGCAAACAAGTGGCACCCCACCGGTCATCGAAAATCCACACCTGCTGCATGACTGATGGTGTGAGAACTTGGGGGGGTGGGGTGGTTAGGGTTGTGTTTGTGTGGGGGAGGGGGGGGGGGGGGGGGGGGTTTGGTGTGGGGGGGGGGGGGGGAAGAAGGAAAGAGCCAAGTGCCATACACAAGAGAAGTCAGTTTGCAGACTCCGATCACTCCAGGGCTGACATCGCACAGTTCAACGGGGCGGGGGCAATAAAATAAATTAACCATAGTCGCTCGGTTGCAAAGAGCTTGAGTATTGCGGGGGGGCGGGGGGGGCGGTGTGGGTAAAGCAAAAAGACACATTCTGTCAAATCTTTTCATCTTGCACTCATCAGGACAGCATTGCAACAGTGCCAAATTTCAAAGGGAACGACAATTTATACCGCACGCGAAAAGGGTGCTGATTGGTTGGCAAGTCGGCTCTGATTGGTGGAGGCGTCGCCCTGTAGAACGCATCAGGCAACTATCGCCCTCCCCTCCTTGATTTAATTTTTTTTAAAAAGCCGCAAGGCCTGAACATGTTCCTTTTGGCTGCAAGAGGACAGGTCCTCGCATTTGAATACATGTTGTTTCTAGCATGTGTAAGTGAGCCACATCGCGGGCCAGACTGATCATCTTAAACTGGTTGCTGGCGCAATTCGCAGCGTGCTAGGGGTTGTTCAGTGGGTGCTGTCCAATCGCAAAATCGCAGCTAACGGTGAGACATTATGTACGGTGTTCTGCGAGCACGGGTTGGTTCAGTACAATAAAACATGGGGACCTCCTCCCACCTTTCATTGTAAGAGGGATTTGTGGCTGGCGCCGGGTGGACCTTTGCCAGACTGCGGCCTCACAATTCTACGGCCAAGTGGCGTCGTCGGAGTTCGGTCTGCTGCCTTGCACGCCCCACTGAGGTGAAAGCATTTGCAGGGCGTGGGTTGAGTGGTGGGGTGGAGTATTGTAGAGGTGCTCCCTCAAAGACCACCCACCCCGTCAGGAAGGACGACTTTCGACACAGAGACGCTCTTGAAGTAGGATTTCGTCTCGGGTTCAGAGGGCTTCAGGATCTTTTCCAGGCCTTCAGAATTCACCGTGGAGTCCAGGTCTGCGGGGGGAAAGGGAGTTTGGGAGTTAGCTGTGCTCTCCTCTGACCTGATTTGAGTGTCAGCAAACGGAAATAGAAATCTAGCGCAGGCAGGGGCGTTCCCAATGGGTGGGAATGAGGTACAGGGAGCAGGAAGCTTCCCCGTTTAATCCCTTCTCTTATTAGTTAGCTGAATCAGATCATCTGTTTTGTGATGTTAACGGAAGGATAGATTTTGGTCCCAAGGACACTGGGGGAAGAACTCAACCACTGCTCTTCTTTCAGTAGTGCCCACAAGATGTTTTACATCCACCTGAGAGGGTAGACGGGGGTGTCAATTTAAGGTTTCAACATAGAGAAGTAAGCACTGACAGTGCGGCTCTCCCTCACTACTAACCCTCCGACAGTGCAGCGCTCCCTCAGTACTGACCCTCCGACAGTGCGGCACTCCCTCAGTACTGACACTCCGACAGTGCGGCGCTCCCTCAGTCCTGACCCTCCGACAGTGCGGCACTCCCTCAGTACTAACCCTCCGACAGTGCAGCACTCCCTCAGTACTGACCCTCTGACAGTGCGGCTCTCCCTCAGTACTGACCCTCCGACAGTGCGGCGCTCCCTCAGTGCTGACCCTCCGACAGTGCGGCACTCCCTCAGTACTGACCCTCCGACAGTGCGGCGCTCCCTCAGTACTGACAGTCCAACAGTGCGGCATTCCCTCTGTACTGACCCTCCAACAGTGCGGCGCTCCCTCACTACTGACCCTCCGACAGTGCGGCACTCCCTCAGTACTGACCCTCTGACATTGCGGCACTCCCTCAGTACTGACCCTCTGACAGTGCGGCACTCCCTCAGTACTGGAGGAGGTTACAGAGATAGGGAGGGGTGTCAGGTCTGGAGGAGGTTACAGAGATAGGGAGGGGTGTAGGGGCTGGAGGAGGTTACAGAGATAGGGAGGGGTGGAGGGGCTGGAGGAGGTTACAGAGATAGGGAGGGGTATAGGGGGTGGAGGAGGTTACAGAGATAGGGAGGGGTGTAGGGGCTGGAGGAGGTTACAGAGATAGGGAGGGGTATAGGGGGTGTTGGAGGTTACAGAGATAGGGAGGGGTGTAGGGGCTGGAGGAGGTTACAGAGATAGGGAGGGATGTAAGGGCTGGAGGTGGTTACAGAGATATGGAGGAGTGTAGGTGCTGGAGGAGGTTACAGAGATAGGGAGGGATGTAAGGGCTGGAGGAGGTTACAGAGATAGGGAGGGGTGTAGGGGCTGGAGGAGGTTACAGAGATAGGGAGGGGTGTAGAGGCTGGAGGTGGTTACAGAGATAGGGAGGGGTGTAGGTGCTGGAGGAGGTTACAGAGATAGGGAGGGATGTAAGGGCTGGAGGAGGTTACAGAGATAGGGAGGGGTATAGGGGCTGGAGGAGGTTACAAAGATAGGAAGGGGTGTTGGGTCTGAAGGAGGTTACAGAGATAGGGAGGGGTGTAGGGGCTGGAGGAGGTTACAGAGATAGGGAGGGGTGTTGGGTCTGGAGGAGGTTACAGAGATAGGGAGGGGTGTAGGGGCTAGAGGAGGTTACAGAGATAGGGAGGGGTGTAGGGGCTGGAGGAGGTTACAGAGATAGGGAGGGGTGTCAGGTCTGGAGGAGGTTACAGGAAAGGGTTTCAGAGGAGGGCACTTGTGCTTCCTGGCATCGTGTGTTGCCAACCAGTCAGCGACGTAGCGCCACTGGTATTAGGGGGGGCAGGAAACAGGGCTGTCCTGTCCCACAGGGAGGGGTGAATTACAGCTTGCAATCTGGCCGACGCCCCATCACGTGGGTATCTCCGAGACACGCAGCCGGCAGTCTGCCTCCTGGCCAGCGCACCGAATGCTGAAAGGAGAAGGCCCTTTGCCCACAGCGAACGTACCCTTGTCCTCTTTCACACTGTCTTCATGTCTCCAAGTCTTCCACACGTCTTCAAACTACAACAGAGAAAGAGCGGAGATTAGACATCTGAGCGACGACTCGGAGACCTCGCTCTCCCCACCCCCGCCCCCTCTGGGCTGCATCCCCCACCCACTGTGTACCACATCCAAGCAACCGCCAGGCGCACATGAGTCCAGGTAGCGATCTATCCAAACACAGGGGGTACTGAAGTGGCACCCTCCTCACCTGTGGGCCACACGCGTACTGGGTCCCCTCAAACACAAATCCCAAAAACAACAGCGTGCAGCTACAGCAAGTAATTCGGGAAGGCAAGTGGGACGTTGGCCTTTGTTGCCAGGGGGATGGAGTATAAAAGTAGGGAAGTCTGTACAGGGCATTGGTGAGACTGCACCTGGAGCACTGTGTATGGCTTTGGCCTCCTAACTTAAGCAGGGATACACTCGCATTGGAAGCAGTTCAGAGAAGGTTCACTCGGCTGATTCCTGGGATGGAGGGGGTTTGTCTTATGAGGGGGGATTGAGCAGATTGGGCCTGTTCCCATTGGAGTTTAGAAGAACGAGCGGGGATCTTATTGAGACATGCAAGATTCTGAGAGGGGGGGCTTGACAGGGTGGATGCTAAGGTGTTTCCCCTCGTGGTGGGGTGGGGGGGGTGGAATCTAGAACGAGAGGGGCAGTTTCAAAATAAGGCGTCTCCCATGTGAGACAGAGATGAGGAGGAAATTCTTTCCACTGCTCTCTGTGGAATTCTCTCTCCCAGAGAGAGGTAGAGGCTGGGGCATTGGATATATTGAATAATCGACAGATTTTTGATCCACAAGGGGAGTCGAGGGTTATGGGGCAGGGGTTCAGGCAGGAAAGTGGCACAGTCAGACCAGCCACGATCTAACTGAACGATGGAACAGGCTCGAGGGGCCCAATGGCCTCCTCCTGCTCCTAATTCGTGTGTCACGCGCACCAAGCCCCCAAGTCCGGGCAGCGAACTCCAAGAGGGGTTTCCGAGCTGCAGTGTAGGTGCAGTGGCACCTTCTTGCTTGATGCTGGGGGGAGGGATTACCTCCTAGGCTCCAGCAGTCCTGTGAGAATGGCAGCGAACTCCCCAGCAGAGGTGCAGGGAGTGGGCAGCCCAGCCCAAGCTGGGGGGGCACAGGGTTCGGGGGGGGGGAATGTTCAAACTCTCTCCCGCTCCATTCCTGCGCTGGGGGGAGGGGGACCAGCGCGCACTCCCCAGAGCGATCCCGGGGCTGAAAGGGTTAAACTCCGAGGGTGGGTCTCACACACACACACACACACACACACACACACACACACACACACACAGACTCGGCTTGTATCCCCTCAAGGGTGGGAGATGAAGGGGCGATCGAGTCGAGGGGGTTTAAGATGATTAAAGGATTCGAAAGGGTCGATAGAGAGAAACTATTTCCTCTGGTGGGGGGTGCGGGGGGGAGAGAGAGAGAGAGAGAGAGTCCAGAACGAGTGGGGGTGGGGACAGAACCTTAAAATGGGAGCCAGGCCATTCAGGGGTGATGTCAGGAAGCATTTCACACACACACACACACACACACACACACACACACACACACACACAGGGGACAGAGGGAATCTGGAACTCTCTCTCCCCCCTCCCCCCCCACCACCACGAAAATTCTGTGGTGGTCCACTGGAAATTTGAAAACTGAGATGGATTTTGTTGGGTTAAGGGGTTTAAGGGCTCCAGAGCCAAGACGGGTAGATGGAGGTAAAATACAGCTCAGCCACGACCTGACTGAATGGGCAAGGAACAACCTGGAGGGGCTGATTGGCCTCCTCCTCCTCCTCCTCCTCCTCCCACGTTCCCACTAACACAGGAGGGAGCCCAGTCCGCTCCTCGTCAGCAATCAGTTCCGACGCCGATGGATCTTACAAAACTGGATGGATTCCATGGTCTTCTGTAGGGAGTCAGGGGACCGCCACTCGGCCCCTCCGGAGTGGGTCTATCCCGCGGGCCAGCGCCAGGCTCTGGGACACGGTCCTCCTCGCCACGCCGCTCGGGGTGGTCGCTGTCCGGCTGTTTCAACATCCAATCGCGAGGGGATCGTCTGCTCCCCTCGGCCGAGCCTCCAGCATAGGGATAGGGTTCAATCCCAGGAAATTCTGCACTTAAGAGAGAAGAGGAAAAAAAATACGTGCTTACTCTGACCTTCCTTTACACTCTGCATTTACTTTCTTTGAGTACCCTCGTGAACTGAGGTCAGGCTAAAGGCCGTCACACGCCAAACAGGCTGTTTGAATATAGTCAGTTATTCAAGTGTTCAGACCCATCATGAGACGGATTCAGAGCGCTGCACTGTCGGAGGGTCAGTACTGAGGGAGTGCCGCACTGTCGGAGGGTCAGTGCTGAGGGAGTGCTGCACTGTCGGAGGGTCAGTACTGAGGGAGTGCTGCACTGTCAGAGGGTCAGTGCTGAGGGAGTGCCGCACTGTCGGAGGGTCAGTACTGAGGGAGTGCCGCACTGTCGGAGGGTCAGTACTGAGGGAGTGCTGCACTGTGGGAGGGTCAGTACTGAGGGAGTGTCGCACTGTTGGAGGGTCAGTACTGAGGGAGCGCTGCACTGTCGGAGGGTCAGTACTGAGGGAGCGCTGCACTGTCGGAGGGTCAGTGCTGAGGGACTGCCGCACTGTCGGAGGGTCAGTACTGAGGGAGTGCTGCACCGTCGCCGTCAGTTTACTGTTCCATTAAGTCCAGAGTGAACGAACGATGAGGATTGAAAAAAAAAGGGCGATTTGAAAAGTGAGTCTGAACCCACCAAACTGTTTGATGGGCGTCTCCCAGCTTCCAATTCCTTTGAAAAGTTCATCCATCTCGCGGAAAAGACCGGTAAACCCATCGTCAAAGTGCCATCCATCAGGTCCGAAACCAAAGCCAAAGCTGTCACCCTGGCGATGGTTGAAAAACTCGTCATCCTCGTCCTCGTCCTCATCATCCAGTGTCATCCCATGGAAGAACGGATCCCTGCAATTAAACCCACAATCTGTAAATATTATCCAGGCATTTTGTGTTTAGAGGGTTGTCCGGCCTCTCTCACCATCCCTCCCCTCCTCTCCTCTCGCCGTGGTTGGGGGGGAGGAGTAGACGACAATATTGGGAGGGTATTTATTAAGGTATTTATCCGACTCTCTTACCCTCTCCCTCTCTATGGGACGGGGTATTTATTATTTAGAGGGTTAAGGGTTATCCTCCCCTTCTTTCTGGGGTATTTAGGACATTTATATTTGAGGTACTTATCTCACTCTCTTTCCCCCTCTCTGGGAGAGGGTATTTATTGGGGTATTTGTGGTTTGTAAGGGGTATCTATCCAACTGGGATATTTATTATTAAGGAGGAGATATTTAGGGCATTATTTATGGTAATTAAGGGGTTATTTATTCTGCTCTCTCTCTCTCTCTCTCTCTCTCTCCAGGAGGGGGTATTTATCTGGCTCTCTTGGTCTCGCCCTCCTCTCTCCAGGAGGGGTATTTGGAGTATTGTGTATTAAAGGGGGTATTTATCTGGCTCTCTCTCCCTCTCTCCAGGTGGGGGTAAACATGGCGTATTTGGGGTATTGAGGATATTTAAGATGTATTTAAGCGGGTATTTATCCCGCTTTCTCATCCTCTTCCTGCTCCTCTCTGCAGAAGGGGGTATATGTGGGGTATTTAAGGGATATTGAGGGTATTTGAGGGGTATTTTGTGTACTTAAGATGGTATTTATCCAGCTCTCTCACCTTCTCCCTGGGTCAGGGCATTTGGGATATTTAAGAGGGCTTTGAGGATATTTAAGGGGGTATTTCGTTTAGGTAAGGGGGTATTTATCCTACTCTCTGACCCTCTCCCTCTCTCCGGGTGGGGGTATTTAAGGAGGTGTTGGGAGTATTTATCCGGCCCTCTCACCCTCTCCCTGGGTGGGGGTATTGGGAGGTATTTAAGGGGGTATTGAGGGTATTTATCCGGCTCTCTCACCCTCTCCCTCTCTCCGGGTGAGGGTATTTATCCGGCTCTCTCATTCTCTCCAGGTGAGGGTATTTAAGGGGGCATTGGGGGTATTTAAGGGGGTATTTATCCGGCTCTCTCATTCTCTCCGGGGGGGGGGGGGATATTTAAGGGGGTATTGGGAGGTATTTAAGGGGGTATTGAGAGTATTTATCCGGCTCGCTCACCCTCTCCCCCTGTCCGGGTGGGGGTACTGGGGGGTATTTAAGGGGGTATTTATCCGGTTCTCTCATTCTCTCCGGGAGGGGGGGGGATATTTAAGGGGTTATTGGGAGGTATTTAAGGGGGTATTGAGAGTATTTATCTGGCTCTCTCACCCTCTCCCCCTGTCCGGGTGGGGGTACTGGGGGGCATTTAAGGGGTTATTGAGGGTACTGGCGGTATTTAAGGGGTTATTGGGGGTATTTAAGGGGGTATTTATCCAGCTCTCTCACCCGCTCCCCCTGTCCGGGTGGGGGTACTGGCGGTATTTAAGGGGTTATTGGGGGTATTTAAGGGGGTATTTATCCAGCTCTCTCACCCGCTCCCCCTGTCCGGGTGGGGGTACTGGCGGTATTTAAGGGGTTATTGGGGGTATTTAAGGGGGTATTTATCCAGCTCTCTCACCCGCTCCCCCTGTCCGGGTGGGGGTACTGGCGGTATTTAAGGGGTTATTGGGGGTATTTAAGGGGGTATTTCTCCGGCTCTCTCACCCTCTCCCCCTGTCCGGGAAGCCGAAGAAACCTCGGAACAATCCAAACAAACTCATGGCGGCGCTGCCGTCCCGCTCGACCTCCTGCCGCAAATGGGATTGACAGCCGCCCTCAAGCCAAGCCGGGCCAGGCCTCGCCTCGCCCCGCCCCCTCTGACGCTGTCGTGAAGCAAAAGCGCGATGACGTCAGGGCCATTTAAAGGCGCACCGCCCCCTCCCCCCACCCAACACCCCAGCATCACCTCCAAACTCATGAACTATTTAATCTCATTCCTCCACAGTGCAGGTTTACCTCCCATCCTACAGTCTTTTTATTCTGTCCACCCCAACGGGGTGAGGTGGCCACTGATTTTCAGTCCAGGGCTCAAATTGTTTAAGACCTGGGGGTGGACATGGGACAAGTGGGCTGACAGGTGGCAGATGACGTTTAATGCAGAGAAGCATGAAATGATTCATTTTGGTAGGAAGAACGAGGAGAGACAATATAAAATAGGGGGTACAACTCTAAAGGGGGTGCAGGAGCAGAGGGTCCTGGGGGTATATGTGCACAAATCATTGAAGGTGGCAAGACAGGTTGAGAGAGAGTGGTTAATAAAGCATTATGGGATCCTGGACTTTATTAATAGGCGCATAAAGAGCAAGGAGGTTATAAAAGCTAAAAACTGCGGATGCTGGAAATCCAAAACAAAAATAAAAATAAAAATAGCTGGAAAAACTCAGCAGGTCTGGCAGCATCTGCGGAGAGGGACACAGTTAACGTTTCGAGTCCGCATGACTCTTCAACAGAACTAAGGAGAAATAGAAAAGAGGTGAAATATAAGCTGGTTTAAGTGGGGGGGAAGAGCTGGATAGGGGGCCAGTGATAGGTGGAGATAACGAAAAGATGTCAGAGACAAAAGGACAAAGAGGTGTTGAAGATGGTGATATTATCTAAGGAATGTGCTAATTAAGGGTAGAAAGCAGGACGAGCAAGGTACAGATAGTCCTAGTGGGGGTGGGGGGAAGGAATCGAAACAGGCTAAAAGGTAGAGATAAAACAATGGATGGAAATACATTTAAAAATAATAGAAATAGGTGAGAAAAGAAAAATCTATATAAATTATTGGAAAAAAAGGGGGGGATCGGAAAGGGGGTGGGGATAGAGGAGAGAGTTCATGATCTAAAGTTGTTGAACTCAATATTCAGGCTGTAAAGTGCCTAGTTGGAAGATGAGGTTCTGTTCCTCCAGTTTGCGTTGGGCTTCACTGGAACATTGCAGCAGGCCAAAGACAGACATGTGGGCAAGAGAGCAGGGTGGAGTGTTAAAATGGCAAGCCACAGGGAGGTCTGGGTCGTGCTTGCGGACAGACCGAAGGTGTTCTGCAAAGCGGTCACCCAGTCTGCGTTTGGTCTCTCCAATGTAGAGGAGACCGCATTGGGAGCAATGGATGCAGTAGACTAAATTGAGGGAAGTGCAAGTGAAATGCTGCTTCACTTGAAAGGAGTGTTTGGACCCTTGGACGGTGAGAAGAGGGGAAGCAAAGGTGTTGCACCTTCTGCGGTTGCATGGGAAGGTGCCGTGGGAGGGGGTTGAGGTGTAGGGGGTGATGGAGGAGTGGACCGGGGTGTCCCAGAGGGAATGATCCCTGCGGAATGCCGCCGGGGGTGGGGGGGGGCGGTGAAGGGAAGATGTGTTTGGTGGTGGCATCATGCTGGAGTTGGTGGAAATGACGGAGGATGATCCTTTGCATGCGGAGGCTGGTGGGGTGATAAGTGAGGACAAGGGGGAGCCTATCATGTTTCTGGGAGGGAGAGGAAAGTGTGAGGGCGGATGCGCGGGAGATGGGCTGGACACGGTTGAGGGCCCTGTCAACCACCGTGGGTGGAAAACCTCGGTTAAGGAAGAAGGAGGACATGTCAGAGGGACTGTTTTTGAAAGTGGCACTCACCTGTCTCTCTCTGAACTTGCTGCACTCCGTTCTCTCAGGTCCACCCTGACATTGTCATCAAACCCGCTGACAAGGGCGGTGCTGTTGTTGTCTGGCGCACTGACCTCTACCTCGCAGAGGCTGAGCGTCAACTCGCAGACACGTCCTCCTACCTCTCCCTGGACCATGACCCCACCTCTGAACATCAAGCCGTTGTTTCCAGCACTGTCACTGACCTCATCTCCTCTGGAGATCTTCCCTCCACAGCTTCCAACCTGATAGTCGCCCAACCTCGGACGACCAGACCGACGACCCTCTGAGAGGAAAAGATTTACCTCGGAACAGAATGAGCCTGCGCTCTCTGGAGCTCAGGAGAATACAAGGGGAACAAAGTGAAGCATAGAATCCTGAGGGGAGTTTTGACGGGGTCGATGCTAAGAGGCAGATCCCTCCCTTCCTCCGGCCGGAGAGTCTGGAACACGGGGACCACAGTCTCAGGATAAGGGGTCGGCCATTTTGGATTGAGGTGAGGAGGAATTTCTTCACTGGTGAATCTTTGGAATTCTCTACCCAGAGGGGACTGAGGATGCTCAGTAGATTCAAGAGCGAGAGAGGTCGATAGAGTTTTGGCAACGACGGGGATAGGGTGGGAAAGTGGAGTTGAGGTAGAAGGTCGACCTTCACCTTTATTGACTGGCGGAGTATGGGCCTTACTCCTGTCCCCATTTCTCACGTTCGTCAATCGACGTCTGTGTGTCGCCGAGACAGCAGAACTCAGTTGCGAAGAAATCAAAATGCTGCGGATCTGAAAATACTGGGAAATCTCGGCAGGTCCGGCAGCCTCTGTGGAGAGAGAACCAGAGTTAACGTTTCGAGTCCGTGTGACTCTTCAGAGCTGAAGGAGGGTCAGGCAGACTCGAGAGGTTAACTCTGTTTCTCTCTCCACAGACGCTGTCAGGACCTGCTGAGCTTTTCTGGCATTTTCTGTTTTTATTTCAGTTAAGGTAAAGTTGGAGGTTGTTACCAGGAGAGACGAACTTTGGGATTCTGGTGGCAGGGGGTTAAAATGGAAGATCCTTTGCCAACTCAGGCCCCATGTTATGTATTTTCCTCCTTACAAAGGCTTTTGTGGAGATGCTACCTCCCACAGTTCCCAACAGGAGGCGCACTTGACAACAGGACAACATCTCTCCCTGAGATAGAACCCATTGTCACTTATAATCAGAATTACCTGGAAAAACTCAGCAGGTCTGGCAGCATCGGTGGAGAAGAAAAGAGTTGACGTTTCGAGTCCTCATGACCCTTCGACAGAACTTGAGTTCGAGTCCAAGAAAGAGTTGAAATATAAGCTGGTTTAAGGTGTGTGTGTGTGGTGGGGGGGAGGTGGGGAGAGAGAGAGAAGTGGAGGGGGTTGGTGTGGTTGTAGGGACAAACAAGCAGTGATAGAAGCAGATCATCAAAAGATGTCACAAACAACAGAACAAAAGAACACATAGGTGTTAAAGTTGGTGATATTATCTAAACGAATGTGCTAATTAAGAATGGATGGTAGGGCACTCAAGGTATAGCTCTAGTGGGGGTGGGGAGAGCATAAAAGATTTAAAAATATTTAAAAATAATGGAAATAGGTGGGAAAAGAAAAATCTATATAATTTATCGGAAAAAAACAAAAGGAAGGGGGAAGAAACAGAAAGGGGGTGGGAGCTCAAGACCTAAAGTTGTTGAATTCAATATTCAGTCCGGAAGGCTGTAAAGTGCCTAGTCGGAAGATGAGGTGTTGTTCCTCCAGTTTGCGTTGGGCTTCACTGGAACAATGCAGCAAGCCAAGGACAGACATGTGGGCAAGAGAGCAGGGTGGAGTGTTAAAATGGCAAGCGACAGGGAGGTTTGGGTCATTCTTGCGGACAGACCGCAGGTGTTCTGCAAAGCGGTTGCCCAGTTTACGTTTGGTCTCTCCAATGTAGAGGAGACCGCATTGGGAGCAACGAATGCAGTAGACTAAGTTGGGGGAAATGCAAGTGAAATGCTGCTTCACTTGAAAAGAGTATTTGGGCCCTTGGACGGTGAGGAGAGAGGAAGTGAAGGGGCAGGTGTTGCATCTTTTGCGTGGGCATGGGGTGGTGCCATAGGAGGGGGTTGAGGAGTAGGGGGTGATGGAGGAGTGGACCAGGGTGTCCCGGAGGGAGCAATAGATCAACAACTTTAGGTCTTGAGCTCCCTCCTCCATCCCCACCCCCTTTCTGTTTCCCCCTTCCATTTGTTTTTTCCAATAAATTATATAGGTTTTTCTTTTCCCACCTATTTCCATTATTTTTAAATATTTTTAAATCTTTTATGCTCTCCCCACCCCCACTAGAGCTATACCTTGAGTGCCCTACCATCCATTCTTAATTAGCACATTCGTTTAGATAATATCACCAACTTTAACACCTATGTGTTCTTTTGTTCTGTTGTTTGTGACATCTTTTGATGATCTGCTTCTATCACTGCTTGTTTGTCCCTACAACCACACCTCCCCTCCACTTCTCTCTCTCTCTCTCTCTTTCACTGTCCACACCCCCCCCCCCCCACACACACACCTTAAACCAGCTTATATTTCAACTCTTTCTTGGACTCGAACTCAAGTTCTGTTGAAGGATCATGAGGACTCGAAACGTCAACTCTTTTCTTCTCCGCCGATGCTGCCAGACCTGCTGAGTTTTTCCAGGTAGTTCTGTTTTTGTTTTGGTTTTCCAGCATCCGCAGTTTTTTTGTTTTTGTCACTTCTAATCACACGTTTTCCACTGCCCCGGCTCTCAGCCGTTCTGACTGACGTGTTTTCCCCTATACTGGTTAAAGAGTGATTCTCAGCCTCGATCATGTGTCACAGAGCTACAGAGATTGGGGAGATACCCCAAGCAGTGAGATCCCCTCAGTCAGGCCAGTGAATGAGATGCTGCAATTGGACCCAGTCTATCCTAGGTTCAGACGGTGGCTAGAAAGATCCCACTCACTCCACCTCTCAGTAAGGCCTTGGGACAAAATATTCCCAATACAGAAACAGACCATTCGGCCCCTCTGCTCCATGCTGGTGTTTCTGCTCCACACAAGCCTCCTCCCACCTCCTCCCACCCCCCTCTTCATCTCACCCCCATCAACATGTCCTATCCCTCTCTCCCTCATGTGTTTATCCAGCTTCCCCCCCTTCAATCCATCTCTGCGATTCACCTCGACCACTCCCCATGGGAGCAAGTCCCACATTCTCCCCACTCCCCGTGGGAGCGAGTCCCACATTCTCCCCACTCCCCGTGGGAGCGAGTCCCACATTCTCCCCACTGCCCGTGGGAGCGAGTCCCACATTCTCCCCGCGGGAGGGAGTCCCACATTCTCCCCACTCTCTGGGTAAAGAAGTTTCTCCTGAATTCCCGATTGGATTTATTAATGACTGACTTATATTGATGGCCCCACCGAGTCCTGGTCTCCCCCACCCCACCCCACCCCACTCCCCCAACCATCTTCTCTACGTCGACCCTATCGAAACCCTTCCAGAATTTTAAAGACCTCGATCAGGTCACTCCCCCAACCCCCCTCCCCCTTCAGCCTTCCTGTTTCTAGAGAAGAGAGACCCCGGCCTGTTGGGTCTTTCCTGACAGTTATAACCTCTCGGTTCTGGACAGGAACGCGTTCGAGCGTGATGCCTTCCGGCGTCGACCTTCACTGCACGGACTCATGCAGGGATGAGGAACCAGAGGTTGGGCTGCACCCAGCGGGGATGGGGGGAACCTGGAGAATCGAGCATACCTCGGAGATTCACAAAGCAACGGGGCTCCTGTTTCTTTGTTAAATAAAAGTGTTTTATTAGAAAGAGACACGTCAAAATGATGAACGACCCATAAATAGTTACATCAGCTGCAGGTGTCACTGTGAAACCACATCAGTGGCCCAGGGATCACCATTGACCTGATCCTTTACCCCAACCTTTTGTAATGGGTCATGCCAATGGCTGGTGCTCTCTGGCTGCCCACCTTGACCAGCCTGGCTAGTGTCTTCACCAGCTCCCACCATGAGCCTGGTGCCCTCGCCTTGAGGCTGCTATATGCCTGCGGAGAGGGGGAACCCCCTCCCCCCCAATCTCACTCTCAGGTAGTGACAAACGTTCCATTGAAGGAAACGACGAAATTCCCGCTACCAACAATGGGAGCGTTGGTGATATCCCGCTGGAATAATGCTATTCCCTAAGGTTTACTTCCCTGCAGTGACCCCCCCTCCCCCACCCCCCCACAGCTTCCCAGCTCCATAGGAGCATGAGGAGGCCATTCGGCTCCTTGAGTCTGTCTGGCCCTCTGATGAGGTCATGGCCGATCTGTATCTTAATCCGTCTACTCGCCTTAGTTCCATAACCCTTAATCCCACCTCCCCTTGCCCAACAAGGATCTACCCCAACCCTACCCTCCCTAGCCTCAACCATTTTTGTGGGGGGAGAGAGTTCCAGATCCCCACTCCCCCTGTGTGTGTGTGTGTGAAGTGCTTCCTGACATCACCCCTGAACGGCCTGGCTCCCATTTTAAGGTTCTGTCCCCTTTGTTCTGGACTCTCCAGCCAATGGGGTCAATTTTGCTTCTTTCTCTCTCTCTCTCTATGCCTCATTAAATTCAAGAAATACAATCTTAGCCTATGCAATCTGCCCTCATATTTAAACCTTTCTTGAATTTATTCGTTCATGGGTGTGGGTGTCGCTTGCTCATCCCTAATTTCCCCTTGAGAAGGTTCTGGGTGAACTGTCTTCTTGAACCGCTGCATCCCCTGTGGTGTAGGTACACCCAGCATGCTGTTAGGGAGGGAGTTCCAGGATTTTGACCTAGCCACAGTGAAGGAACAGCCAATATATTTCCAAATATATTGGTGTGTGGCTCGGAGGGGAACTTCCAGGTGGTGGTGTTCCCCATGTATCTGCTGCCCTTGTCCTTCTAGATGGTAGAGGTCATGGGTTTGGAAGGTGCTGTCGAAGGAGCCTTGGTGAGTTGCTGCAGTGCATCTTGTAGATGGTACACACACTGCTGCTACTGTGCGTCGGTGGTGGAGGGAGCGAATGTTTGTGGATGGGGTGCCGATCAAGCGGGGTTGCTTTGTCCTGGACGGTGTTGAGCTTCTTGAGTGTTGTGGGAGCTGCACTTATCCAGGCAAGTGGGGAGTATTCCATCACACTCCTGACTTGTGCCTTGTAGATGGTGGACAGGCTTTGGGGAGTCAGGAGGTGAGTTACTCTCCGCAGGATTCCCAGCCTCTGACCTGCTTTTGTAGCCACAGTATTGATATGGCTGGTCCACTTCAGTTTCTAGTCAATAGTAACCCCCAGGATGTTGATAGTGGGGGATTCAGTGATGATAATACCATTGAACATCAAGGGATGATGGTTAGATTCCCTCTGGTCAGAGATGGTCATTGCTTGGCACTTGTGTGGCACGAATGTTACTCGCCACTTGTCAGCTCAACCCTGGATATTGTCCAGGTCTTGCTGCATTTGGACATGGGCTGCTTCAGTATCTGAGGAGTTGTGAATGGTGCTGAACATTGTGCAACCGTCAGTGAACATCCCCACTTCTGACCTTATGATGGAAGGAAGGTCATTGGTGAAGTAGCTGAAGATGGTTGGGCCAAGGACACTACCCTGAGGAACTCCTGCAGTGAGGTCCCGGGACTGAGATGATCGACCTCCAACAACTATAACCACCTTCCTTTGTGCTAGGTAAGACTCGAACCAACAGAGAGTTTTCCCCCTGATTCCCATTGACCTCAAATTTGGCCACACTTGGTCAAATGCTGCCTCGATGCCAAGGGCAGTCGCTCTCGCCTTAACGTTTAGGCCCAGGATCATCCTGGTATCTCTCAGCTGGCCGATATACCCTTCCTGAGGCTCGGAAGGTCAGAACCAAAGACAGTACTCTAAATGCGGCCTAATCGTAGCTCTACGTAAGTTGACTCCCTCCGTTTGGTGCTCAGCCTATCTTAAGATTAATGTCCCTTCGATCTTTTGAACAATTTATCTTGTACCTGTATTGATTTTGGCTTTGGAGCCCTTCAAGTTGTTCTGATACATCTTTGTCGGTGTGGAGCTGCCTCCCAGTTTGCCATGGTTACTAAAATGGGAATGGATGAAGGAATGCAACCCATAAGCCATTGGGGCTTCAGGGTCGGAGTGCAAGTGGACTTTTGTCCAACCCCGCCCCCCCCACCACAACCATCACCCACCCCTTTCCCATCGCCTCCCCCAAACTTTATGTCTGCTGCTCCTTTTCCCTTCGGTGGGCTTTCAAGATCACCACCCTCAGGGGGCCCGGGGGAAGGGCCTTGATCAGATTCCAGGCCTCGTAGCAGGTCAGGCTGCGGCAGTCTTCCTCGCCAACCTGCACCAGTTGGTCCCCGGGTCGGATCAAACCCGTTTGGTCTGCGGAGCCGCCTGGAAGAAAGCAGAGACAATCAGGATCGGGAAGTTTCCATTCCCTTCCCAAACCAGCCCCACCACGCCCGTGAGGAGAGGGGGAAGAAGGGATGGGGAGAAAGAGAGGGGGAGGAAGGAAAGGGGAGAAAGAGAGGGGTAGGAAAGGATGGAGAGAGAGAGAGGAATGGATGGGGAGAGAGAGGAGGAGGAAGGGATGGGGAAAGAGAGGAGGAGGAAGGGATGGGGGAGAGGGAGAGAGAGGAAGGGATGGGGGAGAGAGAGGGAGGAAGGGATGGGGAGAGGGAGAGAGAGGAAGGGATGGGGGAGAGAGCGAGAGAGGAGGAAGGGATGGGGTGGAGAGTTGGGGGGAGGAATAAATGGGAACAAGGATACCCGCACTGGGAAAGAGTAACTTCCACTCTGAAAATAAAGGAAAGCATCGCTGAGGTGAGCTGGACAGAGGAGAGCATCGAGGGTGCTCGAGATGTGCAGAGTGGAAAGCTTCTAACATCCTGATGTAGGATGTTAAAGATGTCATTAAATAATGAAAGACGACGGCTTCCTACCTTGGAAAACCTTCTTGATGGTAAGCGGTCGGTCCCCTTGACTTGAACTCCTTCCTCCATCCAGACTGAAGCCCAGTCCTGTCCCTGTCGTCACCAGCTCCACTGAGACAAGCTCTCCTGAACCCTCTGAACAGGGGGAATGGTGCATTAGTCAGAGACCCGGAGAACTAATTCCTCACAGAGTCAGCCAATAGGTATGATGGCATAGTGGCTAAGTGACTGGGCCTAACCCTGCAGAGGCCTGGTCTGATGGTCCAGAATCAGGAGTTAGAATCCAATTAATTAATAAAATCTGGAATTGAAAATCTAATCTCAGTGATAGTGACCATGACAACCATCATGGATTGTCCTAAGACTCTACCCACACCAGTATGGATTGAGAATTGGCTAACAGAGAGTAGGAATAAATGGGTCATTCTCCGGCTGTGAGTGGTGGGGTACTACAAGGATCAGTGTTGGAGCTGCTGCTGCTGATCACCATCTACATAAACAATGTGGGGACCAAAAGTAGTGTTTCCAAATTTGCAGTTGGCATAAAATTAGGTGGGGAGGTTGCAAGGAGGCTGGAATGGGTTAACTGAATGGGCAAGAACATGGCAGATGGAATAGAATGTGATTAAGTGTAAAGCTGTTGTGGAAACAACAGAAAGACGGAGTATTTCTGAAATGGTGAGAGGTTGGGAAGTGTTGATATCCAAAGGGGGACCTGGGGTGTCCTTGTTTGTGAGTCACTAAAAGCCAGCATGTAGCTGCAGTGAGCAATTAGGAAGGCAAATGGTATGTTGACTTTCATCGCAAAAGGGATTTGAGTACAATTGCTGCAATTGTAGAGGGCCTTGGTGAGACTGCACAGTTTTGGTCTCCTTATCTCCCTGCCATAGGAGTGCAGCGGGGATTCAGCAGATTAATCCCTGGGATGGCAGGATTGTCTTACGAGGAGAGAATGAGGAAACTGGGCCTGTCTTCTCTTGAGTTTCAAAGATCGAGGGGTGTTTATTGCTTCCCTTTATCGGGGCGAGGTATTGAATACAAGAGCAGGGATGCGAGGCTGGAACTGTGTAAAACGCGGGTTAGGCCACAGCTGGAATCTAGTGTACGGTTCTGGTCACCACATTACAGGGAGGACATAGTTGCTCCGGAGAGGGCGCAGAGGAGATTTACAAGAATGTTGGCAGGGCTGGAAAATTGCAGCCACGAGGAGAGACTGGACAGGCTGGGGTTGTTTTCCTTAGAACAGAGGAGGCTGAGAGGGGGTGAGCTAATTGAAGTGTATAAAATTATGAGGGGCTTAGATAGGGTAGACAGGAAAACCTGCTCCCCCTGGCTGAGGGGTCAGTTACCAGGGGGCACAGATTTAAGGTGATTGGTAGAAGGATTAGAGGGGACATGAGGGAAGACTTTCCCACCCAGAGGGTGGGGGTTGTCTGGAATTCTTTGTCTAACTCTGTGGTTGAAGCTGAAACCTTCAACTCATTGAAAAGGTACCTGGATCTGCATCTGAAGCACCGTAACCTGCAAGGCTAGGGACCAGGGGCTGGCAAATGGGATTAAAATGAGCGTCCAGTTTCTTTTTTCCCTTTTTGGCTGGTGCGGACACAATGGGCTGAATGGCCTCTTTCTACACCATAACGTTTCTCTGGTCCTCTCTCACTGAGACATAGGAACAGGTCGTGACAGGGTAGATGCAGGAAGGATGTTCCCCCTGGCTGTTGAGTCCGGAACCAGGGGACACAGTCTCAGGATAAGGGCGCGGCCTATTTAAGACCGAGGTGAGGAGGAATTTCTTCACTCAGAGGGTGGTGAATCTTTGGAATCCTCTACGCCCCCCCGCCCCCAGAGGGGCTGCGGAGGCTCAGTCACTTGAGTCTTTTCAACTTAGAAATCGATGGACTTCTGGAGACCAATGACAGGGGGTATGGGGATAGAGCAGGAGAGTGGCGTTGAGGTAGGTGGTCTTAATTGAACGGTGGGGCAGGCTCGATGGGCTGAATAGCCTACGCCTGTTACGATGTCCCGACATTCCTAATGCTGGCCGAGCAAGCGACACCCACGTCCCCGCGAATTCATTTAAGAAAGGCCCACGGATTCGAACCGGGTCTTATGCCCCTCATACCTGGCACTGCATTGAGGTCCACGCTGCCATGGGGCCTCTGGTCAGACAGGCTCCCCTTCCACAAGGCAGCCTTCTCCACTTCAGCCACCTTCCGGATGACCACTATGGCCTGTCTCGGAGGCCTGGCCTTGTGCAGCAAGGACAGGGCCTCACTGTGGGTGACGCCTTTCAGAGAATTCCCGTTGATGGAAAGGATCTCGTCCCCCTGCTTAATGGTTCCCTCCTGAGCAGCGAGCCCGTTGGGGAACACTTTGTGGGCCTGCAGGTGAAAAACACAACCGGCCTTTCAGAGAGAAGGCAAAGGAACATCCAGAGGAGTGCTGAGGGAGCGCCGCACTGTCGGAGGGTCAGTACTGAGGGAGTGCCGCACTGTCGGAGGGTCAGTACTGAGGGAGTGCCGCACTGTCGGAGGGTCAGTACTGAGGGAGTGCCGCACTGTCGGAGGGTCAGTGCTGAGGGAGCGCCGCACTGTCACAGGGTCAGTGCTGAGGGAGTGCCGCACTGTCAGAGAGTCAGTACTGAGGGAGTGCCGCACTGTCAGAGGGTCAGTGCTGAGGGAGCGCCGCACTGTCGGAGGGTCAGTACTGAGGGAGCGCCGCAGTATCTTTCGGGTTGAGATGTTAAACCGAGGCCCAGTCTGTCTTCTCAGGTGGACATAAAAGCGTCCATGGCTGCTATTGGAAGAAGTGCGGGGAGTGGAGGGAGGGAGGTTGGTGGGGGTGGGAGAAAGTTCTCCTCAGTGCCCGGGGGCCCATTATGTATCCCCCAACCGACATCACTTGGGTCATTATGACACTGCCTGCTCGTGGGATCTTGCTGTGTGCAAATTGGCTGCCGTGTTTCCTACATTACAACAGTGAGCACACTCCCAAAAGAAAGTGCTTCATTGGCTGTGAAGCGCTTTGGAAGAGGGGGTTGTGAAAGGTTCTAGGAAAATGCAGGTTTACCTTCCTTTGCAAATACTTACAGTGACCATCTTGTTCTCATGGTCCACTCCCCCAGCGATGCTGAAGCCTAGTCCTGCTCCCTCCTCCTTGTGTAGCACCACGACTTGGACATCCTCCACACGCTGAGTCAAAAACATTCCTTGTTAAGTCAGGAGGCAGGGCTCTCACTTTCAGTTCTGCCCCTGCTCATTTTCATCACGGAGCGAGACACCAAGACATAAATTTCAGCTCATCCGAAACCCCACTGCCCCCATGTCCTAACATCAAGTCCTGTTCACCCATCACCCCCCCCACCACCACCCCTCCCCCGCTCACTGACCCACCCTGGCTCCTGGTCTGGCAATGCCTCCATTTTGAAATTCTCCATCCTTGTTTTCAAATCCCTCCTCACTACCCCCTCCCTATCTCTGTAACCTCCTCCAGCCCCTACACCCCTCCCCATCTCTGTAACCTCCTCCAGCCCCTACACCCCTCCCTATCACTGTAACCTCCTCCAGCCCCTACACCCCTCCCTATCTGTGTAACCTCCTCCAGCCCCTACACACCTCCCTATCTCTGTAACCTCCTCCAGCCCCTACACACCTCCCCATCTCTGTAACCTCCTCCAGCCCCTACACCCCTCCCTATTTCTGTAACCTCCTCCAGCCCCCTACACCCCTCCCTATCTCTGTAACCTCCTCCAGCCCCTACACACCTCCATATCTCTGTAACCTCCTCCAGCCCCTACACACCTCCCTATCTCTGTAACCCCCTCCAGCCCCTACACCCCTCCCTATCTCTGTAACCTCCTCCAGCCCCTACACCCCTCCCCATCTCTGTAACCTCCTCCAGCCCCCTACACCCCTCCCTATTTCTGTAACCTCCTCCAGCCCCCTCCACCCCTCCCTATCTCTGTAACCTCCTCCAGCCCCTTCACACCTCCCTATCTCTGTAACCCCCTCCAGCCCCTACACCCCTCCCTATCTCTGTAACCTCCTCCAGCCCCTACACACCTCCCCATCTCTGTAACCTCCTCCAGCCCCTACACCCCTCCATATCTCTGTAACCTCCTCCAGCCCCTACACCCCTCCCTATCTCTGTAACCTCCTCCAGCCCCTACACACCTCCCCATCTCTGTAACCTCCTCCAGCCCCTACACCCCTCCATATCTCTGTAACCTCCTCCAGCCCCTACACCCCTCCCTATCTCTGTAACCTCCTCCAGCCCCTACACCGCTCCCTATCTCTGTCACCTCCTCCAGCCCCTACAACCCACCGAGATCTCTGCATTCCTCCAATTCCGGCCTCTTGCCCATCCCCCGATTCCCATCGCTCCACCATTGGCGGCCGTGCCTTCAGCTGCCTGGGGCCCTGAGCTCTGGAAATCCCTCCCTGAACTCTCTCTCTCTCTCTCTCTCTCTGTCTCTCTCTCTCTCTTGCTATATCTCTCTCTTGCTATATCTCTCTCGCTCTCTCTCTCTATCTCTCTCTCTCTCCTCCTTTAAGACGCTCCTTAAAACGACCTCTTTGACCGAGTTTTTGGTCACCTAACCCTAATATCTCATGTGGCTTGGGGTCAAAGGTTTGACTAATTAATGACTCTGTGAGTGCCTTGTGTTCTTGAAGACACTATTTAAATGCCAACTTCCTTTAACCCTAGCCCCTTTCCAACTCAATGCCTAAATTAGTGGCTGGGGTGGGGGGTGTTGGGCAGGATGGTGGGGTCAGGGTGAGAGTTGTAAAACATAGTTTTTAACACACATTTCCCCACTTGTGAATGATGTTGTTCAGTGCTGGGAAGTGTTCCCCAGGATATTTGAATGGGCGGAGGGAGATGTTAATTGCACATTAATTGTGTGTAATTGTGAGGAGTGGGGTGTTGTGATTGGGGGTGGGGTGGGTGGGGAGTGTCGGGTGGTGGGCATTAAACGTGGATTCACTTGATTCCGTATAAATAGAGACTGAAACTGTGGTTGTCGGGTTAGGAGGTGCACACTTGTCATGTGCAATTCTGCAAATAAATAAAGAAAAGTGTGTAAAGATTGGGTCCAGTTCTATCCTTCACGAACTGGCTTTCCAGGTGAGAACAGGGGTTGGGATGCGGGTGCGAGTGGCGTATGAGGACACGAGCAACGCACCCAGATTCCAGATCCACTATAAAACCCAGACCCCAAATAGGAGCTAAACACCGGTTCACTAGTTATGCATCAGAAGCAAGAGTTACTGCTCTCACCAATAACAGAGGGAGAGGGAGCGTTACATACCTGAACTGTTTCCTCATCCAGACATTTGACCTCCGCCAACAGTCTGTCCAGTTCGTCATTCGGGATCAGCGAGACGACAGACATGAAAGACATGTTGGAATTGAGGGAGGCAGAGTGGGTCAGTCGATCGGCTTTACAAACGTCGTCTCTGCAGTCCGTGCCACAGTCTCGGAGCTCTGCCAGGCTACACAGGGACAGGCCTTTCAGTACCTTCTCAAAACGTTCATCAGCTTTATCTGCTTTCCCACATAGTTAGCACTCCAAAATTAACTAACTAACTAGGTTAGATAGGGAGTAAAGCTCCCTCTACACTGTCCCTATCAAACACTCCCCGGGCTGGTACAGCACGGGGTTAGATACAGAGTAAAGCTCCCTCTACACTGTCCCCATCAAACACTCACAGGACAGGTACAGCACGGGGTTAGATACAGAGTAAAGCTCCCTCTACACTGTCCCCATCAAACCCTCCCAGGACAGGTACAGCACGGGGTTAGATACAGAGTAAAGCACCCTCTACACTGTCCCCATCAAACACTCACAGGACAGGTACAGCACGGGGTTAGATACAGAGTAAAGGTCCCTCTACACTGTCCCCATCAAACACTCCCAGGACAGGTACAGCACGGGGTTAGATACAGAGTAAAGCTCCCTCTACACTGTCCCCATCAAACACTCCCCGGGCTGGTACAGCACGGGGTTAGATACAGAGTAAAGCTCCCTCTACACTGTCCCCATCAAACACTCCCAGGACAGGTACAGCACAGGGTTAGATACAGAGTAAAGCTCCCTCTACACTGTCCCCATCAAACACTCCCAGGACAGGTACAGCACGGGGTTAGATACAGAGTAAATCTCCCTCTACACTGTCCCCATCAAACACTCCCAGGACAGGTACATCACGGGGTTAGATACAGAGTAAAGCTCCCTCTACACTGTCCCATCAAACACTCCCAGGACAGGTACAGCACGGGGTTAGATACAGAGTAAAGGTCCCTCTACACCGTCCCCATCAAACACTCCCAGGACAGGTACAGCACGGGGTTAGATACAGAGTAAAGCTCCCTCTACACTGTCCCATCAAACACTCCCAGGACAGGTACAGCACGGGGTTAGATACAGAATAAAGCTCTCTCTACACTGTCCCCATCAAACACTCCCAGGACAGGTACAGCACGGGGTTAGATACAGAGTAAAGCTCCCTCTACACTGTCCCCATCAAACACACCCAGGACAGGTACAGCACGGGGTTAGACACAGAGTAGAGCTCCCTCTACACTGTCCCCATCAAACACTCCCAGGACAGGTACAGCACGGGGTTAGATATAGAGTAAATCTCCCTCTACACTGTCCCCATCAAATTCTCCCATGACAGGTACAGCACGGGGTTAGATACAGAGTAAAGCTCCCTCTACACTGTCCCCATCAAATTCTCCCAGGACAGGTACAGCACGGGGTTAGATACAGAGTAAATCTCCCTCTACACTGTCCCCATCAAACACTCCAGGACAGGTACAGCACGGGGTTAGATACAGAGTAAAGCTTCCTCTACACTGTCCCCATCAAACACTCCCAGGACAGGTACAGCACGGGGTTAGATACAGAGTAAAGCTCCCTCTACACTGTCCCCATCAAACACTCCCAGGGCAAGTACAGCACAGGGTTAGATACAGAGAAAAGCTCCCTCTACACAGGACCTCCAAACAGTAGCCACAGTGCAGGACAAAGTATTTAAGAGAAAATATTGTGTGCTTGTGATAAAGGGACTGCAATAATTATGGGTGATTTTAATCTACACATAAGCTGAAAAAATCAGATTGGGAGCCTGGATGAGGAGTTCTAATAATGCTTTCGAGATAATTTCTTAGAGCAGCAGGCTATATTAGTCTTGGTATTGTGTAATGTGACAGGATTAATTAATGATCTCAGTGTAAAGGCACCCCTAGGTAGCAGCAACCACGATTTGATTGAATTTTACACCCAGCTTGAAAGGGAGAAGAGTGGGCCTAAGACTAGTAACTTAAACTTAAATAAGGGCAACTATGTGGAGATGAAAGCTGAGCTAGCTGAAGTGAATTCAGAAACCAGGCTAGAGGATAGATTAATAGGGAAGCAGTGGCAAACATTTAAGGGAATATTTCAGAATATTCAGAATAAGTACATTCCTACTATAAAGAAAAATTCTATGGGGAGGGCCCACCATCTGTGCTTAAACAAAGATGTTAACGAAAGCATCAAACTTATGGAAAAAGCATACAACTCCGTAATGTGAGTGGCAGTGCAGATGAATGGACAGAATATAAAGAACGGCAGAGAATTACTCTAAGGTTAATCAGGAAAAAGAAATTAGAGTACGAGAGGAAGCTGGCTCGAAGTGTCAAAACTGGATAGCAAGAGTTTCTCCAGATATTTAAGAAGAAAAAGAGTAAGTAAAGTGAGTGTTGGTCCTCTAGAGAGTGACAGTGGGGACTTAATAGTAGGTAATAAGGAAATGGTGGAAGAAATGAACAAATAACTTGCTTCTGTGTTCACTATAGAGGATACAAAACACATTCCAGTAATAGCTGCAAATCAGGAGGTGAACGGGAGAAAGGAACTTGGTGAAATTGCAATCACTAGGGAAGCAGTACTGAGCAAACTGATGGAGCTGTGGGCTGACCAGTCTCCGGGTCCTGATCGACTACATCTTAGGGTCTTTAATGAGGTGGCTAATGAGGTAGTGGATGCGCTGGTGTTAATTTTCCAAAATTTGCTAGATTCTGGAATGGTTCCATCAGACTGGAAAGTAGCAAATATAACCCATTTATTCAAGAGGGGAGGGAGGCAGAAAACAGGAAACTATAGGCCAGTGAACTTGCTGTCTGTCGTGGGGAAGTTATTAGAATTGATCATTAAGGATTTTATAGCTGGACACTTAGAAGAGCTCAAGGCAACAGGGAAGAGTCAGCATGGTTTTGTGAAAGGAAAATCATGTTTAACCAATTTATTGGAACTTTTTGAAGGAGTAACGTGTGCTGTGGATAAAGGGGAGTCTGTAGATATGCTGTACTTGGATTTCCAGAAGGCATTGGATAAGGTGCCACAACAGAGATTATTACAGAAAATAAAAGCAGGGGGTGCAGGGGGTAACATATTAGCCTGGATAGAAGATTGGCTGGCTGGCAGAAAGCAGAGAGTATGCATAGATGGGTCTATTTCTGATTGTCAGGATGTGACGAGTGGAGTCCCACAGGGGTCTGTACTGGGGCCTCAACTTTTTACGATTTAGATCAATGACTTAGATGAGGGGAGTGAAGACATGGTAGCTAAATTTGTAGATGACACAAACATATGTAGGAAAGTATATTGTGAATAGTGCATGAGGCGGTTGCAGATGCATATATCTAGATTGAGTGAGTGGGCAAAGATCTGGCAAATGGAGTTTAATGTGGGAAAATGTGAAGTTGTTCACTTTGGCAGGAAGGACAAAAAAGCAGAGTATTACTTAAACGGAGAACAGCTGCATAATTCCGAGGTGCAGAGGGATCTGGGTGTTCTAGTACATGAGTCACAAAAAGTTAGTGTGCAGGTACAGCAAGTAATTAAGAAGGCTAATGGAATGCTATCCTTTATTATGAGAGGGTTAAACAGAAAAATAAACAGTTTTGGTCTCCTTATTTAACAAAGGATGTTAATGCATTAGAGGCGGTTCAGAGGAGGTTTACTAGATTGATACCTGGAATGAGTGGGTTGTCTTATGAGGAAAGGTTGGACAGACTGGGCTTGTTTCCACTGGAGTTTAGAAGAGTGAGGGGTGATTGGATTGAAGTTTACAAGATCCTGAACGGTCTTGACAAGGTGGACATGGAGAGGATGTTTCCTCTTGTGGCTGAGTCCAGAACTAGGGGGGCACTATTTTAAAATTAGGGATCGCCCTTTTAGGACAGAGATGAGGAGAAATTTTTTCCCCCAGAGGGTTGTGTGACTTTGGAACTCTCTGCCTCAGAAGGTGGTGGAGACGGGGTCACTGAATATTTTTAAGGCAGAGGTAGATACATTCTCATTAGGCAAGGGAATCAAGGGTTGTCAGGGGTAGATGGGAATGTGGAAATAGAAACACCAGAAGATCAGCCATGATCTCATTGAATGGCAGAGCAGGCTCGAGGGGCCGAATGGTCTACTCCTGTTCCTATTTCTAATGTTTTTATGTACACTGTCCCCATCAAGCACTCCCAGGACAGGTACAGCATGGGGCTAGATACAGAGTAAAGCTCCCTCTACACTGTCCTCATCAAACACTGCCAGGACAGGTACAGCACGGGGTTAGATACAAAGTAAAGCGCCCTCTACACTGACCCCATCAAACACTCCCAGAGCAGGTACAGCACGGGGTTAGATACAGAGTAAAGCACCCTCTACACTGACCCCATCAAACACTCCCAGGACAGGTACAGCACGGGGTTAGATACAGAGTAAAGCACCCTCTACACTGACCCCATCAAACACTCCCAGGACAGGTACAGCACGGGGTTAGATACAGAGTAAAGCGCCCTCTACACCGTCCCCATCAAACACTCCCAGGACAGGTACAGCACGGGGTTAGATACAGAGTAAATCTCCCTCTACACCGTCCCCATCAAACACTCCCAGGACAGGTACAGCACAGGGTTAGATACAGAGTAAAGCTCCCTCTACACTGTCCCCATCAAACACTCCCAGGGCAGGTACAGCACGGGGTTAGATATAGAGTAAAGCGCCCTCTACACTGACCCCATCAAACACTCCCAGGACAGGTACAGCACGGGGTTAGATACAGAGTAAAGCTCCCTCTACACTGACCCCATCAAACACTCCCAGGACAGGTACAGCACGGGGTTAGATACAGAGTAAAGCTCCCTCTACACTGTCCCCATCAAACACTCCCAGGACAGGTACAGCACGGGGTTAGATACAGAGTAAAGCTCCCTCTACACTGTCCCCATCAAACACTCCCAGGACAGGTACAGCACGGGGTTAGATACAGAGTAAATCTCCCTCTACACTGACCCCATCAAACACTCCCAGGACAGGTACAGCACGGGGTTAGATACAGAGTAAATCTCCCTCTACACTGTCCCCATCAAACACTCCCAGGGATTAGGGGTAAATGTTTGGCCCCAGGACACTGGGCAGAACTCCCCATGCTGCTCTTCTTCCAATTGTGGCCATTGGATCTTTTACATACACCTGTCAGGGCAGATGGGGCCTCAGTTAATGTCTGATCAAAGAGATGGCCACTCTGAAAGTGCAGCACTCCCTCAGTACTGACCCTCCGACAGCGCGGCACTACCTCAGTACTGACCCTCCGACAGTGCGGCGCTCCTTCAGTAATGACCCTCCGACAGTGTGGCGCTCCCTCAGTACTGACCCTCCGAAAGTGCAGCACTCACTCAGTACTGACCCTCCGACAGTGCGGCACTCCCTCATTACTGACCCTCCGACAGCGCGGTGCTCCCTCAGTACCGACCCTTTGACAGTGCGGCACTCCCTCAGTACTGACCCTCCGACAGTGCGGCGCTCCCTCAGTAATGACCCTCCGACAGCGCGGCGCTCCCTCAGTACTGACCCTCCGACAGTGCGGCGCTCCTTCAGTACTGACCCTCTGACAGTGCGGCGCTCCCTCAGTACTGACCCTCCGACAGTGCGGCGCTCCCTCAGCACTGACCATCCGACAGTCGGCGCTCCCTCAGTACTGACTCTCCAACAGTGCGGCACTCCCTCAGTACTGACCCTTTGACAGTGCGGCGCTCCCTCAGTACCGACTCTCCGACAGCGCAGTGTTCCCTCAGTACTGACCTTCCGACAGTGAGGCACTCCCTCAGTACCGACCCTCTGACAGTGCGGCGCTCCCTCAGTACTGACCCTCCGACAGCGCGGTGCTCCCTCAGTACCGACCCTTTGACAGTGCGGCACTCCCTCAGTACTGACCCTGCGACAGTGCAGTGCTCCCTCAGTACCGACACTCCAACAGCGCGGTGCTCCCTCAGTACTGACCCTTTGACAGTGCAGCACTCCCTCAGCACTGACCCTCTGACAATACAGCGCTCCCTCAGCACTGACCCTCCGACAGTGCGGCGCTCCCTCAGTAATGACCCTCCGACAGCGCGGCGCTCCCTCAGTACTGACCCTCTGACAGTGCGGCGCTCCCTCAATACTGACCCTCCGACAGTGCGGCGCTCCCTCAGCACTGACCTTCCGACAGTGAGGCACTCCCTCAGTACCGACCCTCTGACAGTGCGGCGCTCCCTCAGTACTGACCCTCCGACAGCGCGGTGCTCCCTCATTACCGACCCTTTGACAGTGCGGCACTCCCTCAGTACTGACCCTGCGACAGTGCAGTGCTCCCTCAGTACCGACACTCCGACAGCGCGGTGCTCCCTCAGTACTGACCCTTTGACAGTGCAGCACTCCCTCAGCACTGACCCTCTGACAATACAGCGCTCCCTCAGCACTGACCATTCGACAATGCGGCGCTCCCTCAGTAATGACCCTCCGACAGCGCGGCGCTCCCTCAGTACTGACCCTCCGACAGTGCGGCGCTCCTTCAGTACTGACCCTCTGACAGTGCGGCGCTCCCTCAATACTGACCCTCCGACAGTGCGGCGCTCCCTCAGCACTGACCTTCCGACAGTGCGGCGCTCCCTCAGTACTGACTCTCCAACAGTGCGGCACTCCCTCAGTACTGACCCTTTGACAGTGCGGCACTCCCTCAGCACTGACCCTCCGACAGCGCGGCGCTCCCTCAGTACTGACCCTCCGACAGTGTTAGCTTGAGAACAGCCTATTGCCCAACCTCCAGGCCCAGGACAATCAAATAATGTAGAATGAGCAGCGCAAACCTAAATGGAGTCACCTTGGGTCCGGATCAAGTGGGTGGGGGGAGGTGGCCAACTTGGGGTTGTAAGGTCAAATGTTGGTCTCGGTGTTGACCTTGTGTTTCATATGACCCCAAAGAAAGAGATCAGCGTGGATTCTGCGGGACATTGAGCTTCGGGTTCACTTGTGTGTGTGTGTGGTGCACGTGGTCTTACCTTATGGAGTAACTCTTGTCCAGTTGGCACATGTCACTCTGCGTGGTCACCACTGACTCATCGGACAGTGAGCACTCGTCGTCGGATTTGATGCAAGGGGAGAGAGTGATCTTGTCCAACGGGTTGTCCAATTCAGACCAGCTATTGAGCAGGCTGGAAGTGCCGGTCAGTTCCATCGCTCGGGTCTGTCCAAGGATCCCCTCCTCCTTTGCGGCCTCCCCCCCAGCCTCAGCCTCTGGGGTCTGGCCGAGCGGTGAAGGGAGGTGTTGACCAGACCCCGCACCGCTGCCACCATGTGCCATTTTGGCACCGGCGACCTCTGGCCCCGGGGGGTCTTCCCCCGTCGGGTCCTCTTCGGCTGAAGATGGAGCAGGTTGGCCGCCCGGCCTGGCCGGCGGGGTCTGCTTGACCGTCTCCGGGTCCGTCCAGACTTGGGGCCCGGGCGTCTCCCCGGATTCGCCTGGCCCAACCTCCCGCCGGCTGCCTCTCCGGGAGCACCTCTGCCTCACGATGCGCTCGAACGAGTGGATCTTCTGCAGGACCGACCACGGGGATCGCTCGTGGGCCGCGCCCGTCGATGCGGAGCGCGACCTCTGCCCGCCGCTCTCCCTGGCACCCGGCTCGGGGACTGCCAGGCTCCCGCACCTCCTCCTGATGCCCCCCAGGGCGCCGGGCCCTGCCTCGCCCTCCTCCCGCCTCTTCCCCTCACCCTCCGCGGCTTTCCAGAACTGGGCGGCGCCCAGGCTGGAGGAGGAGCGGCGGTGACCCCGGCCAGAGCCGGACTTTCCGGAGAACATGGACAAGCCCCGAGGCTTCCGCCCTTCCTCCTCCTGGACTGGACCGCCCGTCTTGCCCCGGGGCACCGTGGCTTCGCAAGCCTCGGCCGATTTCGCCGGGCCTGACCCCGACGTGACCTTGGGCTCCGAGGAAGCCGACTTGATCCCTCGGAAGGGCCAACTGAACTTGGCCTCCATTGCCGGCAACTCTGCCCACGGGGAAAAGCCTCGAAGGGGATCTCGGATGATCCGGAGGAGAGCTGAGCCCTGGATTCTTATCTGCCCTTGAGTTCCTGATGTGTCCACGAGGACTTTGTGACTACATGTCAGAAGAGTTCCATTGGCTGTCAAGAGGGACGCTCCGAGGCCGGGTTAGGCACTAAAGAAATGCAAGTCTTCCTTTCCTGAGACCTTCCAGCCGCATTTCCGACTTTGTCCCAGCGACTTGCATCGCTGCTTCGCCTCTGTCCAGGCCTCTTAGCAACCCTTCCTCCTCGGGGAGAGTCGGCTGCGAGTTTGAGAAATGGAGATGAGGGGGTCCAGGCACCTGCAAATGCAAGAGAGAAAGAAAAGGGGAGACGCCTGTAAGTGTTGACGTTCAAAGAGTCTCGGGTGCGCTGGTACAAGGAACGCGGAAAGTTAGCTGGCAATTGGGGAGGCAAATGGCAGGTTGGCCTTTATCGCAAGGGGATTGGAGAGCAAGAGTAAAGAAGTCTTGCTCCTGTTGTACAGGGTTTTGGTGAGACCACATCTGGAACACCATGCACAGTTTTGGTCTCCACATTTAAGAAAGGATATACTTACCTTGGAGGCGGAACAGCGAAGGTTCACTAGATCGGTCCCTGGGGATGAGGGGGTTGTCCTATGACGAGAGGCTGGGTAAATTGGGCTTATATTCTCTGGAGTTTAGAAGAATGAGAGGCGATCTCATTAAAACCTACAAGATTCTGAAGGGGTTTGACAGGGTGGACGCTGAGGGATTGTTCCCGCTGGTTGGAGAATCTAAAACACAGGGTGGGAGGCCCAGTCTCAGGATAAGGGGCCGATCGTTCAGGACTGAGATGAGGAGAAATTACTTCACTCAAAGGGGTTGTGAATCTTTGGAATTCTCTACCCCAGAGGATTGTGGATGCTCCACGTTGAATATATTTAAGGCTGGGATAGGTGGATATTTGGTCTCTCAGGGAATCAAGAGAAATGGGGAGGGGGTGGGGTATAAACAGGTTAAGTGAGTGGACAAAAACTTGGCAGATGGAATATAACGTGGGAAAATGTGAGGTTCTGCACTTTGACAGGAAAAATAGAGGAGCTTAATATTATTTAAATGCAGAAAGGCTGCAGAAAGGAGGGATTTTTTTAAAAATTCACTCATGGGATGTGGGCATCACTGGATAGCATTTATTGCCCATCCCCCCTTGTTCAGGGGGCATTTTTAAGAGTCAGCCACATGGCTGTGGGTCTGGAGTCACATGTAGGCCAGACTGGGTAAGGATGGCAGATTTCCCTCCCTAAAGGGACGTTAATGACCCAGATGGGTTTTATAACAATCATTTCATGGTCATCATCAGACTTTTAAACACAGATATTTAATGAATTCAAATTCCACCATCTGCCACAGCAGGGTTTGAACACTGGCCCCCCCCAGACCATTACCCTGGGTCTCTAGAATACTAGTCCAGTGACAATACCACTATGCCCCCATCACCTTCCCACTTAGGGACCCTTGTGCATGAAGCCCAAAAAGCTAACATACAAGTTCAGCAGGTAATAGAGAAGGCAAATGGAATGTTGGCCTTTATTTCAAAGGGAATGGAGTTTAAAAATAGGGAAGTCTTGTTGAAAACTATACAAGGCACTAGTTAGGCCACACCTAGAATACTGTGAACATTTCTGGTCCCCTTATCTAAGTAAAGAAATACTGGCATCGGAGACAGACCAGAGGAGGTTCACTAGGTTGATCCCAGGTATGGAGGGATTTTCTTATGAGGAGAGGTTGAGTAGGTTGGGCCTGTGCTCATTGGAGTTTAGAAGAATGAGAGGTGACCTTATTGAAACATATAAGATCCTGAGGGGGCTTGACAGGGTAGATGCTGAGAGGTTGTTTCCCCTTGTGGGAGAGTCTAGGACCAAAGGGCATAATCTCAGAGTAAGGGGTCACCCATTTAAAACAGAGATTAGGCATTTCTTCTCTCAGAGGTAGTGAATATGTGGAATTCTTTACCGCAGAAGGCTGTGGAGGCTGGGTCATTAAGTATATTCAAGGCTGAGATAGACAGATATTTAATCAGTAAAGGAATCAAGTGTTATGGGGAAAAGGCAGAAAAGTGGAGTTGATGATTATCAGATCAACAATGATCTCTTTGAATGACGGAGCAGACTCGATGGGCCCAATGGCCTACTTCTGCTCCTACACCTTATGGGGAAAATGGAGTCAAAGCCGGAGGTCAGCCACAGTTGTATTGAATGGCAGAGCAGGTTCGACAGGCCGTCTGGTGTAGTCCTGCTCTTATCTCTTGTGGGTCTAGCGAGACCAAATGGGCTGAATGATCTCTGTGTTGTATACTCTGTCGCAGAGGTCCAACGTGGGAGTGAGAGGGTGGCGAGTGTGAGGGATTCCCGAGCTCCCTGCACGTTGGTGGGTGGTGGGGAGAGGGTGGTGGGGGATGGTGGGAGGCGTTGGAAGGAAGAAAGAATTCAGGGCCACGGCTCCAGGTATGAGATTTCCGAGAATGGCTCCAGAGAGGAGGGATTACGGTTACAGGGAGAGGCTGGAGAAGCTGGGATTGTTCTCTTCGGAGCAGAGAGGAGGTTTAATCGAGGCGTTCAAAAATCAGGAATGGGTTAAAGGGAAACTGTTTCCACTGGCAGGAGGGTCGGTAACCAGGGATTGAGAATAATTGGCGTCAGACTCAAAGGAACCGGGAAGAAAAGTTTCTTTTCCGTGTTGAGTGTTTCGCATTAGGAATATGTTGTCCGACAGGGCATATGGATAGAGATTCAAAAATTGCCTTCGAGAGCTTGAGGGAGAGAGAAAGAAAGTTGTAGGAATATGGAAAAGGAGCCAGAGAGGTGTGGGGTGAACTGGATCACAATTCAAAAGGGCCAGTGCAGATTTAATGGGCTGAATGGCCTCCGGCTGTGCTATTCTGTTCTGTTCTTTGCAAGGGCTCACAATATGAGGAAAAACGTTTGGCCGGGGAGGTCAAGGGGCAACGGGGGAGGCAGGTAAAGGGGCAACAGCATGTGGTCAACACAAACTGGGCAATGCCCCCTTACTTCTCTGTGCTTCACCCACAGACGCTGGGTGACAGCTGTCGCAAACATGCCCCCAACCCTGCTGAGCGGAGGGAGGCCCGCGGAATGAAGGTAAAGCCCCCCTGGTCTGTTAGACCCTCGAGAGTCCAAATGGAGGGGGACGAGAATAAGCAGGGAAGCTGTCATTGTCGGGGGTTTATGTGCAGGGTGGGGTACATGAGGCTTACATGGCGGGGGGGTACATGTAGTTTATATGGGGGGGTACATGTGGTTTTTGTGTCAGGGGGGTACATGTAGTTTATATGGGGGCGGTACATGTGGTTTATGTGTGTGGGGGGAGTACATGTGGTTTATGTGGGGAGAGTACATGCGGTTTATGTGGGGGGGTACATGTGGTTTATATGTGTGTGGGGGTGCATGCGGTTTATGTGTGTGTGGGGGTACATGTGGTTTATGTGGGGGTGTAGGGGTACATGTAGTTTGTGTGGAGGTCCACGTGCATAAGTTATTGGAAATGGCAGGACAGCTGGAGAGCGCAGTTAATAAATTGTACAGTATCCTGGGCTTTATTAATAGGGGCATAGAGTACAAGAGCAAGGAGGTTATGTTAAACTTGTATAAAACACTGGTTCAGCCTCAGCTGGAGTATTGTGTCCAGTTCTGGGCACCGCACTTTAGGAAGGATGTGAAGGCATTGGAGAGAGTGCAGGTAAGATTCACGAGAATGGTTCCAGAGATGGGGGACTTCAGTGATGAAGATAGTTTGGAGAAGATGGGACTGTTGTCCTTGGGGAAGAGAAGGCTGAGAGGGGATTTGATAGGGGTGTTCAAAATCATGAGATGTCTGGACAGAGTAGAGGGAGAAACTGCTCCCCTTGGCAGAAGGATTGAGAACGAGAGGGCACAAATTTAAGGTGATTAGCAAAAGAAGGAATGGAGACATGAGGAGAATCTTTTTCACGCAGTGAGTGGTTAGGGTCTGGAATGTGCTGGCTGATAGGGTGGGGGAGGCATGTTCAGTTGAGAGGGGATTGGACTGTTATCTGGAAAGGAAGAACGTGCTGGGTTACGGGGAGAGGGGGAATAGCAAGAGGTGAATCGCTCATTCAGACAACCAGTGCAGACACGATGGGCGAAATGGCCTCCTTCTGTGCTGTAGACCACTGTCACTCTGTGTTTGGACAACAGAATCACATTGGATCAATGTAATCAGTGTGTATTTAGCACTGTGCCTAGCTAAGGGGAGACAGTGGTGTAGTTGTAATGCTGCTGGCCTCATAATTCAGAGGCCAAAGCTTGCTTTGGGGAAGATGGGTTCAAATCCCACCCATGAAAGCTAGTCTCAGTAATGGTGACCATGAAACTATCATCAGTTGTTGTAAAAAAAAAAAAAACCCCTTAGAGAAGGAAATCTGTCATCCTTACTCCCAGTCTGGCCTACATGTGGCTCCAGACACACAGCAATGTTGGTTGACTCCAATTAAGCCACTCAGTTCAAGGGGGCAATTAGGGCTTTGCCAGTGATGCCCACCTCCCATGAAAGAGAAAAGACAGCCCCCACCCCCCCCCCAACCCCCTCAGGATTGGGGAGTGAGAATCTCAATCTCCTTGAGCTGTTACTGTGCTCAGCTAGATAAATGGAGGTTTAGAAGACTTATTGAAAAATAAGGTCCTGAGGGGACTTGGAAAGGCGCTACTTTTAAAAATTCATTCATGGGGGGATGAGTGTGTCGCTGGCTGGGCCCAGCATTTATTGCCCAACCCTAATTGCCCTTGAGAAGGTGAGCTACAGCAGTCCCTGTGGTGTAGGTACACCCACCGTGCTGTTAGGGAGGGAGTTCCAGGATTTGGACCCAGCGACAGTGAAGGAACGGCCGATATATTTCCAAGTCAGGATGGTGAGCGGCTCAGAGGGGAACTTGCAGGTGGTGGTGTTCCCATGCGTCTGCTGCCCTTGTCCTTCTAGATTGTAGAGGTCGTGGGTTTGGAAGGTGCTGTCTAAGGAGCCTTGGTGAGTTGCTGCAGTGCATCTTGTAGATGGTACACACACTGCTGCTATTGTGCGTCAGTGGTGGAGGGAGTGAATGTTTGCGGATGGGGTGCTGATCAAGCGGGGCTGCTTTGTCCTGGATGGTGTCGAGCTTCTTGAGTGTTGTGGGAGCTGCACTCATCCAGGGAAGTGGGGAGTATTCCATCACACTCCTGACTTGTGCCTTGTAGATGGTGGACAGGCTTTGGGGAGTCAGGAGGTGAGTTACTCTCCGCAGGATTCCCAGCCTCTGACCTGCTCTTGTAGCCACAGTATTTATATGGCTGGGTCCAGTTCAGTTTCTGGTCAATGGTAACCGCCAGGATGTTGATAGTGGGGGATTCAGCGATGGTAATGCCGTTGAACGTCAAGGGACGATGGTTAGATTCTCTCTTGTTGGAGATGGTCATTGCCCAGCACTTGTGTGGCATGAATGTTACTCGCCATTTGTCAGCCCAAGCCTGGACATTGAGATACCGAGAGAATGCTTCCTCTCGTGGGAGAGTCTAGTGGCAGAATTTTACAGCTCCATTGTGGTGGGGGCAGGGATGGGAAATGCAGCAAGCCATTCAAAAGACCATCGGCTTCGTCAGGACTATGTTTAATCACCTTACTGGAATTCTTTGAAGTAACATGTGCTATTGATAAAGGGGAACCAGTGGATGTGCTGTACTTAGGTTGCCAGAAGGCATTTGATAAGGTGCCATGTCAAAGTTTATTGAGAAAAATAAAAGCTCATGGTATAGGGGGTAACATACTGGCATGGATAGAAGATTGACTGGCTAACGGGAAGCAAAGAGTAGGCATAAATGGGCCTTTTTCAGGTTGGCAAGATGTAACGAGTGGTGTTACATAGAGGGATCAGTGCTGGGACCTCAACCGTTTACAAATTATATAAATGACTTGGATGAAGGGACGGTTGCCAAATTTGCTGATGACACAAAGATAGGTAGGAAAGTAAGTTGTGAAGAGGACCAAAAGGAGGCTACAGAAAAAGATAGGTTAAGTGAGTGGACAAAGAACTGGCAAATGGAGTAAATTGTGGGAAAATGTGAAATTGTCCATTTTGGCAGGAAGAATAAAAGAGAGGCTTTTTATCTAAATGGTGAGAGATTGCAGAGCTCTGAGTGCAGAGGGATCTGGGTGTCTTAGTGCATGAATTGCAAAAGGCTAATATGCAGGTACAGCAGGTAATTAGGAAAGCTAACAGAATGTTATCGTTTATTGGGAGTGGAATTGAATACAAAGGTAGGGAGGTTATGCTTCAGTTGTACAGGGTACTCGCGAGACCCCATTTGGTGTACTGTGTACAGTATTGGTCACCTTTTAAAGGATATAAATGCGTTGGAAGCAGTTCAGAGAAGGTTTACCAGACTAATACCTGGAATGGGTGGGTTGTTTTATGAGGAAAGGCTGGACAGGCTGGGCTTGTATCCACTGGAGTTTAGAAGAGTGAGAGGTGACTTGATTGAAACATGTAAGATCCTGAGGGGTCTTGACAGGGAGGATGTGGAGAGGGTGTTTCCCCTTGTGGGGGAATCTAGAACTAGGGGGTCACTGTTTAAAAATAAGGGGGTCGCCCATTTAAAACAGAGATGAGGCGAAATTTTTTCTCTCTGAGGGTCATGAGCCTTTGGAACTCTATTCCTGAAAAGGTGGTGGAAGCAGAGTCTTTGAATATTTTTAGGGCAGAGGTGGATAGGTTCTTGGTAAGCAACGGGGTGATAGGTTGTCAGGGGTTAGGTGGGTTGCAGATTTGATGTGACTATCAGGTCAGCCATGATCTTATTAAATTACAGAGCTGGCTCGAGGGGCTGAATGGCCTACTCCTGCCCCTTGGCCATTCGTAAAGTCCCACCAGCGGGAAGGGCTGTAAAATTCCGCCCAAGGACCAGGGCACACAGTTGGGGACCCCCAGTTAAGACGGAGGTGAGGAGAAATCTTTTCTCGGCATCCTGTGGAATTCTCTCCCCCCAGAGAGCAGTGGAGTCTGGATCGATGAATATAGTCAAGGACGAGTTGGACAAGGTTTTTGATCGACAAGAGGGTCAAGGGTTACGGGCCGGTAGGGAGTAGGTAGGAAAGTGGGGTTGATGCCACGATCTTATCGAATAGTAGGGCTGGCAGGGGGGCGGGGTGGGGGGGGGGACTCCTGCTCCTAATCCATGTGCAGCTGACCTGCCTCTCAAGTCCATCTGCCCACCTCAGTTCCCTAATCCTTAATACACTTACCCAACGAAATAACGGGTTGCGCAATGTTATTGACATACATCCCCTCCTCCTTTTTTTTAAAGGCGGGGGATTGGTAGGGAAGAGAGTTCCAGATTTCCCTTTCCCCTTTGCATCTCGACATCACCCCTGAACGGCCCGACTCTCATTTTAAGGCTCTGGATCGCCCCCTTACCCTCTTGGCCCACCAGAGGACATGGTTTCTATCAACCCACTAATCACCTTAAACACCTCAAATAGATCGCCTCTCAGCCTTCCGCACTCGAGGGATGCAGTAATTGCAAACATTTAACAACCATTTGAGACAACCCGCATTAGGCGGCTGGCTCTGTTGTACACAGAGGTTCCTCTTTTCAAAGCACTTCCTTGTGGGGAGGCCGGCTTTTCTTAGCTTCACCCCTCACTGCCGTGTGTCGGAGTAACGACGGGACTGGAAACCCGCCGACAGGTTGAAAAGCCCGATTCGTCAAGACCTACCTTCAGACCCGAGCGAAAGTGCCCCTGACTGAGTCACCAGGCAATTAACAAGAAGCCTGAGTAAACCGTCGCTTGTTCAGAGCTGGGCCCTCAGTTCCTGTTGCGAATTTAGGCAGATGCTGTGGTTCCTCGGTCAACGAGGCAGCCAATAGCGATGAACTTTGTGGTGAAGAGATTTTGACATGTTGACTTTGAAAAACTGAGAACAGGATAAAGAGTGACTCTTGACGATCGCAAGCCAGCCACTTCCTATTCTGGCCTAGAAACAGACCTGTAAACCTTGCAAAAATAGAAATACCTGAAAAAACTCAGCAGACCTGGCAGCATCGGCGGAGAAGAGCACAGTTGATGTTGAGTCCTCATAACCCTTCAACAGGATGAAGTAGAAATGGGAAAGGGGTGAAATATAAGCTGGTTTGGGGGGGGGGGGTGGGGGTGGTGGAAGAAGGGGTGGGGGGAGTTGTTGGGACAAGCAAGCAGTGATAGGAGATAACCAAAAGCTGTCACAGACAAAAGAACAAAGAGGTGTTGAAGATGGTGATATTAATCTAAAAGAATGTGCTAATTAAGATTGGAGAGCAAGACAAGCAAGGTAGCTTTAGTGGGGGTGGGGTGAAATAACCGATGGGTGGAATACATTTAAAAATAATGGAAATAGGTGGGAAAAGAAAAATCTATATAAATTATTGGAAAAAACAAAAGGGGTGGGGACGGAGGAGGGAGTTCACGATCTAAAATTGTTGAACTCAATATTCAGTCCGGAAGGCTGTAAAGTGCCTAGTCGGAAGATGAGGTGTTGTTCCTCCAGTTTGCGTTGGGCTTCACTGGAACAATGCAGCAGACCAAGGACGGACATGTGGGCATGAGAGCAGGGTGGAGTGTTGAAATGGCAAGCGACAGAAGGTCTGAGCCATGCTTGCGGACAGACCGAAGGTGTTCCGCAAAGCGGTCACCCAGTCTGCGTTTGGTCTCTCCAATGTAGAGGAAACCGCATTGGGAGCAGTGAATGTGGTAGACTAAATTGAGGGAAGTGCAAGTGCTTCACTTGAAAATCTTGTGAATCTTGCTCCCTCCGTTGGCTGGCTATTCCGTTATCGCTTTTCATTGACCATCCTTCGCTTTCTCCTTCTCATAGACAGGATCAAAATTTCCAAAGCGGAGCCGGATAGTTGGCTGGGAATGGGAGGAGGGGAAAGCAGGCACATGTACACGTCCGCATCACTCTTTTTAATGTGGTCACAGAAACCGGATTATCGGAACATATAGACCCCACCAACTTTGGGGGCGGTGGGGAGAGAGCAAAGTTAATGCTGAAGGCTGAGGAACAAGATATTTAAAAATTCTTTCATGGGATGTGGCAAGTCTAGCATTTGCTGCCCATCCCCAATTGCCCCTTGCACTGCATGACTTGTTCGGTCATTTCAGAGGGGCAGTTAAGAGTTGGCCACATTGCCCGGGGTCTGGAGTCACATGTAGGCCAGACCGGATAAGGACAGCAGATTTCCTTCCCTAAAGGACATTAGTGAACCCTGACGGGCTTTTACAACAACCGATGTTAACATACATATGAACATATGAATTAGGAATGGAAGTAGGCCATTCGGTCCCTCGAGCCTGCCCTGCCATTCAATAAGATCATGGCTGATCCAATTGTGGCCTCAACTCTACATCCCCGCCTTCGGTAAACTTCGACTCCCTTGTTAGGCAATAATCTAATCCAACTCAACCATAGGAATATTCAATGATGCTCTCTGGGGAAGAGGGTTCCAAAGATTTACGACTCTCGGTGAAAAAATTTTGTATCTCTGTGCTAAATGGGAGACCCTTTATTTTTCAACTGTGTCTCCTAGTTCTAGTCTCTCCCACAAGGGGGAACATCCTTTCAGCATCCGCCCTGTCAAGTCCCATCAGGACCTTACATGTTTCAGTAAGATCATCTCTCATTCTCCTAAACTCCAAAGGATACAAGCCTAGTCTGTCCGACCTTTTCTCATAAGCCCTTCATCCCAGATTTCAGTCCAGTGAACCTTCTCTAAACTACTTCTAATTCATTTATATCCTTTAAATAAGACCAAAACTGTACACAGTACAGATGTGGTCTCACCAACACCCTATACAACTGCAGCAAAACATCCCTACTTTCATATTCCATCCCCCTTGCAATAAATGACAATCTATTCGCCTTCCTAATCGCTTGCTTACTAATTTTTTGTGATTCTTGTACCAAGACACCCAGATCCCTCTGTACCTCAAGAGTTCTGCAATCTCTCTCCATTTTAATAATATGCTGCTTTTCTACTCTTCCTGCCAAAGTGGAGTTGTTCACATCTTCCCACATTATACTCCCATCTGCCAAATCTTTTTAAAACGTTAGGTCCACGGTCACCATTACTGAGGCTAGCTTCATATTCCAGATTTTATTAACCGAATTTAAATTCCATCAGCGGCTGTGGTGGGATTTGAACACGTGTCTCCGGCGTATCATCCTGGGTCTCTGGGTTAATAGCCCAGTGACGTTACCAAGACACCAGTCGCTCTGTAACGATGCAATCAACCCCCAGAATGGGGAGTGCAAACACATCTCAACAGAGGACTGATGGAGGTGATGCCTTTTAAAATGGGATAGGTAGAGATGGGGAGATCTGGGGGGGTGGGGGGGGTCACAGGTTCACATATTGTGAAAGAGCAGTGAGGCAGATTAACAAGGCTACGATGAAATGCAAAGCACTGGGGGTTCATTTTGAGGGGGATAGAATTGAGGAGTGGTGATCTGAAACTAGTATTGAGCCTTGGTTAGTCTGCACACGAAGTCACTGTGCGCAGTTTTGGTCCCCATATTTAGAACATGATGCAGAGGCACAAGATGTGCAAAATAGATTTACGCAGAACTGAGAGACTATAGCTATGAGAGACTAGACAGGCTGGGGGTCTTTTCTCTTTATAAAAAACAGGGCGATGACCTGATAAAAGTCTTTAAAATTATGATGGTGTTTGATAGGGTAGGTAGGGGGAGACCAGAACCAGGGCTATAAACGAGTCCCTAAAGAATTCAGGAGACTTCTTAACTCAAGTGTGATAAGAGTGTGGAACTTGCTACCACATGGTGTAGGTGAGATAAAAGCCTGGATGAGTGCAGCTCCAACGCCGCTGGAAAATTCGACAGCATCCAGGACAAAGCAGCTCGTTCATTTGTCACCCCCTCCACCACCGATGCACAGTAGCAGCAGTGTGTGTCCCATCTACAAGATACACTGCAGCAACTCACCAAGGCTCCTTCGACAGCCCCTTCCAAACTCATGACCACTACCATCTAGAAGGACAAGGGCAGCAGATACATGGGGAACACCACCACCTGCAAGTTCCCCTCCAAACCACTCATCCTCCTGACTTGGAAATATATTGGCCGTTCCTTCACTGTCGCTGGGCCAAAATCCTGGAACTCCCTCCTTAACAGCACTGTGGTTGCATCTACACCACACGCACTGCAGTGGTGGCTCACCCACCACCTTCTCAAGGGGGCAATTAGGGATGGGCAACAAATGCTGGGCCTGGCTGGTGACGCCCACATCACTTGAAAGAATGAAAACCAGCGCAAGGGGAAAAGGTATGAACATGAGGGAGAAAGAAAAAATACGTTGATGGGGTGAGATGGAGAGAACGCATTCACACGAGCATGGAAATGATGGGCTGAATGGCCTGCTTCTACACCAGAGCTTCAATGTAACAAACCAGGGAAACACAACAGGGGCAGTTGAGAGTTATCGTGGATCAGTGGGGAGCTACTCTGGCTTCAAACAGGAGGCTTGCAGGCCCAGGTCTGATTCCGGGGATTTATACATAGCTGCATGTCCTTTGACCTTCCCCGGGCCCAGTGAACGCAGCCTTATCCTGACGGACATTGTGGCAAGTGCAAAGTGAGACAATGCAGCTCCCGAACCGGGTCACTATCACGTGATTTCTGGCTGGCGACAGCACTAGTCCAGGCCTGTTGATGGCGAGAGGCCACTTGACGGACCAGGAGAGCAATGGCAGCGAAAGCTGGGGGGGGGGGGGGGTTGGGGAGAGGAGGTTACCAGCTACGTACTTGTCTCTGATGAGGCGCTTTGGTGCTGCGATACAATCACTAATTTTTTTCTAAAAGCAGCAGGCAGCCAGCATTGCTCACATCTGTCCTTGGAATGTTCCGGCAAACTACTGAATCACTCGCAAGCCAAGAGGAGTGGGGAAAGCATGTTTTTTTTTTAAAATGTCAAGAATGGTGTCACATCCTAATAACAGTAACTCATTCCTGACACCAACAGACAGGCAGCGTTCAATTCAGCAGGAGCGCAGGGGCTGGAGGAGGTTACAGAGATAGGGAGGGGTGCAGGGGCTTGAGGAGGTTACAGAGATAGGGAGGGGTGTAGGAGCTGGAGGAGGTTACAGAGATAGGGAGGGGTGTAGGGGCCGGAGAAGGTTACAGAGATAGGGAGGGTTGTAGGGGCTGGAGGAGGTTACAGAGATAGGGAGTGGTGTAGGGGCTGGAGGAGGTTACAGAGATAGGGAGGGGTGTAGGGACCGGAGAAGGTTACAGAGATAGGGAGGGGTGCAGGGGCCGGAGGAGGTTACAGAGATAGGGAGGGGTGTAGGGGCTGGGGGAGGTTACAGAGATAGGGAGGGGTGTAGGGGCCGGAGAAGGTTACAGAGATAGGGAGGGGTGTAGGGGCTGGGGAAGGTGACAGAGAAAGAGAGGGGTCTGCTTATCGTATCCACGGACAGTCTATACATGGCCCAGCCAGAACTGGACACATTTTTGCGCCTTGTTAAATTCGGCAAGATCTGCGACAGTGCAGGGTTCCTCTAGCGACAGAGATTACAGGAGATGTTGCATAGTCTGTGGCTCAGTTCCACATTCATAAGTTGTCGGGCAGGTTGTATATCCCCATTAGCTTAGTGACACCTTTTAACGACCTACACCAGTCCTAAGTCTGTTAAGGCACTTCCAGGTTGCCCAGTTGCAACTAGCTCCTGGGGAAAGGCTTTCATCTGGTAGAATTTCCATCGCTGGGGGCTGTTCGAGACTGGCGAGCCGGTCTTTCCACAAGGCGAGGCGGGCTTCAGATGGGGTTGATTGTAATGGAACAACACTGTTCATGAAGCTCTTCCTTGACTTTAGGCAGCTGGGTGTGGGTGTATGACCATGTAAAGGGTGCCTCTCATCTGATGTTTGACGGAGTCACTCTTTCTTGCTGGCTACCGTTCTTCTTATATCAGGGGGAGCGATACCCGCAGGATATACAGGCTGTTGGTGTTTGTTGGTTTTAAACAACCTGTGCTAAGTTGGCAGCTTGCATTCAGAATGGCATCCATCTTCTTAGCTTGAGTAGATCTTTCCCATGCAGGGCAGGTGTATTCAGCAGTGGAATAGCAGAGAGCAAGTGCACTTGTTCACAATGTTTTCGAGCTTGCTCCCCATTTTGTGTTAGTGAGCTTATTCAGGATGTTGTTTCGTGCACTTGCTTTTGCCTTTGTCTTTTCCATGTGGTTCTTTAAGGTGAGGCATCTGTCAAGGGTGACTCCTAAGTAGATAGGGTGCTCGCAATGTGTCAGTGTTGCTCCACACCAGGTTACTTTAAGCTGGCGTTTAGCTTCACAGTTTCTGAGGTGGAATGCACAAACTTGCGTCTTTGATGGGTTTGCACGGAGGTGGTTTTCTTCATAGTAGGATGTTAGTCCCTCCAAGGCCTCAAAGCGTTTTCTCCACGGTGTTAAAATCAGTGCTTTGGGCAGTGACACATAAGTCATCAGCATAGATAAAACGGCGTGTGACACCGTCTATAGGTTGGTCATTCGTGTAGATATTGTACAGCAGCGGTGCAAGATTACAGAGACAGGGAGGGGTGTTGGGGGTGACAGAGACAGGGAGGGGCGTCGGCGGTGACAGAGATAGACCATGGAGGGATTTGAGCATGATGAGGTGAGATATAAAGTCAAGGCGTCGGCAGACTGGGGGCTGCTGTAGGTCAGGGAGCACAGGCAGTGCAATTTAAAGTCTAAATGGATGACTGAATTTGAACTGGTGAGAAGTGGTTCAGGGAACAACTATCCCTGGGCCTGGGATTAGCAGTTGGAGAATCCCACCTCCACTTGTGATTTGTGGGCCTCCTGCTGTTGCTGTGAAGCATAAACATGGGAGTCTCAGCCAGGATTTTAACTGGCTGAGGGGACCCTCAATGGCCCGATATCCTGGTACACCAGCAGACCTGTTCTTGGAGAGAATCAAAAACGCAGGCACGAGCGCATCTGAACAATCACCAAACTCCGATACAGTGAGTGAAACACAAGCATCGCTCTGAACTCCTTTCAGCCAATCAGAGTGGAGCGTGAAGATTCAGACTGTTCGTCGTAGTATAATGTCTCCCCTTCTCTTGTAGGTGCAGGATCTCATTGGCTTCACAGACGCACCAACAACCTGCATTTATATAGCACCTTTAATGAAGGAAGGTTTGGCAAAATCTGGGGGAGGAGATATCAGGGACAGGACACCAAGAGCTCAGGGGAGGAGAGAGAGAGTGTGTGAGAGAGAGAGAGAGAGAGAGTGAGAGAGTGTGAAGGAGGGGGAGGGAGAGAGAGGGAGAGGAAGAGAGAGAGGGAGGAGGAAAGAGAGGGAGGGGGAGGAGGAGAAAGATGGGGAGAGAGGGGGGAAAAGGGGAAAAGAGAGAGAGAAAGGGGAAGAGAGAAAGAGAGAGAGAAAGGGGAAGAGAGAAAGAGAGAGAGAAAGAGGAAGAGAGAAAGAGAGAGGGGAAAGGGGAAAAGGGGAGAGAGAGAGAGAGGGGAAAAGGGGAGAGAGAGAGGGAGAAGAGGAGAGAGAGAGGGGAAAAGGGGAGAGAGAGAGGGAGAAGGGGAGAGAGGGGAAAAGGGGAGAGAGAGAGGGGGAAGGGGAGAGAAGGGAAAAGGGGAGAGAGAGAGGGGGAAGGGGAGAGAAGGGAAAAGGGGAGAGAGAGAGGGGGAAGGGGAGAGAGAGGGGGAAGGGGAGAGAGAGAGGGGGAAGGGGAGAGAGAGAGGGGGAAGGGGAGAGAGAGAGGGGGAAGGGGAGAGAGAGAGGGGGAAGGGGAGAGAGAGAGGGGGAAGGGGAGAGAGAGAGGGGGAAGGGGAGAGAGAGAGGGGGAAGGGGAGAGAGAGAGGGGGAAGGGGAGAGAGAGAGGGGGAAGGGGAGAGAGAGAGGGGGAAGGGGAGAGAGAGAGGGGGAATGGGAGAGAGAGAGAGGGAAGGAGAGAGAGAGAGGGAATGGGAGAGAGAGAGAGGGGGAAGGAGAGCGAGAGAGAGGGGGAAGGAGAGCGAGAGAGAGGGAATGGGAGAGCGAGAGAGAGGGAATGGGAGAGAGAGAGAGGGAATGGGAGAGAGAGAGGGGGGGAAGGGGAGAGAGAGAGGGGGAAGGGGAGAGAGAGAGGGGGAAGGGGAGAGAGAGAGGGGGAAGGGGAGAGAGAGAGGGGGAAGGGGAGAGAGAGAGGGGGAAGGGGAGAGAGAGAGGGGGAAGGGGAGAGAGAGAGGGGGAAGGGGAGAGAGAGAGGGGGAAGGGGAGAGAGAGAGGGGGAAGGGGAGAGAGAGAGGGGGAAGGGGAGAGAGAGGGGGAAGGGGAGAGAGAGAGGGGGAAGGGGAGAGAGTGAGGGGGAAGGGGAAAGAGAGAGGGGGAAGGGGAAAGAGAGAGGGGGAAGGGGAAAGAGAGAGGGGGAAGGGGAAAGAGAGAGGGGGAAGGGGAAAGAGAGAGGGGGAAGGGGAAAGAGAGAGGGGGAAGGGGAAAGAGAGAGGGGGAAGGGGAGAGAGAGAGGGGGAAGGGGAGAGAGAGAGGGGGAAGGGGAGAGAGAGAGGGGGAAGGGGAGAGAGAGAGGGGGAAGGGGAGAGAGAGAGGGGGAAGGGGAGAGAGAGAGGGGGAAGGGGAGAGAGAGAGGGGGAAGGGGAGAGAGAGAGGGGGAAGGGGAGAGAGAGAGGGGGAAGGGGAGAGAGAGAGGGGGAAGGGGAGAGAGAGAGGGGGAAGGGGAGAGAGAGAGGGGGAAGGGGAGAGAGAGAGGGGGAAGGGGAGAGAGAGAGGGGGAAGGGGAAAGAGAGAGGGGGAAGGGGAAAGAGGGGGAAGGGGAGAGAGAGAGAGGGGGAAGGGGAGAGAAAGAGGGGGAAGGGGAGAGAGAGAGGGGGAAGGGGAGAGAGAGAGGGGGAAGGGGAGAGAGAGAGGGGGAAGGGGAGAGAGAGAGGGGGAAGGGGAGAGAGAGAGGGGGAAGGGGAGAGAGAGAGGGGGAAGGGGAGAGAGAGAGGGGGAAGGGGAGAGAGAGAGGGGGAAGGGGAGAGAGAGAGGGGGAAGGGGAGAGAGAGAGGGGGAAGGGGAGAGAGAGAGGGGGAAGGGGAGAGAGAGAGGGGGAAGGGGAGAGAGAGAGGGGGAAGGGGAGAGAGAGAGGGGGAAGGGGAGAGAGAGAGGGGGAAGGGGAGAGAGAGAGGGGGAAGGGGAGAGAGAGAGGGGGAAGGGGAGAGAGAGAGGGGGAAGGGGAAAGAGAGAGGGGGAAGGGGAAAGAGAGAGGGGGAAGGGGAAAGAGAGAGGGGGAAGGGGAAAGAGAGAGGGGGAAGGGGAAAGAGAGAGGGGGAAGGGGAAAGAGAGAGGGGGAAGGGGAAAGAGAGAGGGGGAAGGGGAAAGAGAGAGGGGGAAGGGGAAAGAGAGAGGGGGAAGGGGAAAGAGAGAGGGGGAAGGGGAAAGAGAGAGGGGGAAGGGGAAAGAGAGAGGGGGAAGGGGAAAGAGAGAGGGGGAAGGGGAAAGAGAGAGGGGGAAGGGGAAAGAGAGAGGGGGAAGGGGAAAGAGAGAGGGGGAAGGGGAGAGAGAGGGGGAAGGGGAAAGAGAGAGAGAGGGAAAAGGGGAAGAAAATATACTTCCAGTGGCACATGAGCATCTGGAAAAAAGACCCCAAGAAAAACCCTGTAAATAGTTGTCCAATGCACTTGTTTTTTTCTTTTTATACCATGAAGTTAATTACAAAAAAGCCAAGAGAGGTGAGAAACCGGGTCCATCTACAGTTCTTTGTGTTTTTTATATATACACAGAGATACATCATTCACTGAATTGAAACACAGTACAAAAGAAACACCTCAAAGAAGCCATAAAGACCACATTGTCCATATCACTTGAAGTTCCTAAAGAAAGGGGAGGGAGGAATTGGTGGGGGGGTGCGTGGGGGGGAGATTGGGGAAACGTGTGGAGGAGAGGGTGGGAGGGGTCGGGGTGGGGGTGTGTGTGTGTGCGCGTGTGTGTATACACGTGTGTGTATATATGTGTGTGTGTGTGTGTATGTGTGTGTTTGTGTGTGGGGCGGGGATTTTTTTTTGGGGGGGGGGGGAGAGGGTGGGGTGGGGTGGGGAGGTAAATCAAATTAGCACTAGCTGTCGAAAGCTCCTTCATTGGGGGACAGGGTCGGGTGGCGGAGGTGGGGTCCCGGGGGGAGAGGGCGGGACGGGGGCTTAAAAAAAACAAAACAAGCATCTCGTAATCTGAACGCAGAAAGGAGGAGAAATTACAAACTCTATATTACATACAACAGTAAAGTTGTGCATCACAGACACAATGCAGAGCTTTTTGTTTTTTTTTTTAAAACTTTGCTATTTAACTTCGCACAAATGTCCTGTTTCTTTGACGTGTGGACTGACCACTGGTGGGGGCTGGGGGAGGGGGTGGGGTGGGAGGGGGGGTGGGGGGAGAGAATTGACAGCCACACACTCGGTAACTTAAATTTCTCTTGTTGGTTTTCCTCTCCTTTTTAAAGCAGATATGTGTCGCAGGGGTGGGCTGGTGAGGGTGGGGAGAGAGGTGGGGGGGGGGGGGGGGGAGGGGCTGGGGTTGGGGCGGTGGGTTGTTGTTGTTGTTGTGGGGTGCCTCCTCGGCTCTGCTCAGTTGGGACCCCAGTAGCCTGAGCTGTTGTAGGCAGACTTATTCCCTTGGGACTTCTGCTGGATGCTGCTGGTTTGTGCGCGCTGTCCGGTTCCACTCTGAAGAGCAAAAGATTAAAACAAAAATGAGAGAGAGAGAGAGAGAGAGAGAGAGAAAAACCGAACCAGTTTGTCCCCAGAGCCCCAGACCTTTTCTTGACCAGCACGATTTATTAGCGGCCACCCTGCGCAGCTTGGACCTTGTCGCAACACAGGAAGTGAGGCAGCCTGCTTGTGGAGAGCAAGACCCCGCAGACAGATAATGACCAAATTTCCTGCTTTCAGCGATGCTGGTTGAGGTGTAACTATTGGGCCCGGGGTGTTAGCAGGATCCAAGGCAGTGACGCCAAAAACCAAGACACTTTTCTTTATTGAGAGTTTGCTGACCCGTGCAGTCTCACAGCTCTTCTCCCAGTTGTCCCCTATTTGTACGTGCTCAAAGACAATTCATACCAATCATCAGTTTTCCTTAACGTAATTTACACTGACAAATCATAACACTAATTGACATGAACAAACCTTAATGTAATTGAAGCTTCTCATCTTGCACTCATTAAGGCAGTTCACAAGAATACTAAATTGCAAAGGGAACAACAATTTATACTGCATGAGAAGGGAGTGCTGACTGGTTGGCAAGTGGACTCTGATTGGTGGAGACGTGGCCATGGAGCTGCCGGTTAACTGATAGCTGACACACAACAGCCAAGCTTTGTTTAATTTCAAACCAGGCAGGATGACCGACTGGTCAAGGCGTTGCCTAGGGGAAAGGCCCTGGGGAGACCCCCTTCACCCCCACCTACACTGATCTTCTTCCAAGTGACTGCGAGATCTGGCAGTGTGAGCTTGGATTGGGTGCTAGCATCTAAGACTTGCCGACAGGCACCTTTGTCCTCCTAATGATCTCACCAGAAACCAGTCCAATTGTCTCCTGAACCCTAGCAATTTATTCCCCAGTTCTCTATCTGCCCCCCTTGATTAAATCTGACTTCTCCCTATGCACTTGGATTTTTTTTTCTTTAAACACCCACCTCTCGGTGTTCAAGCCCATCAACAGCTTGCCCAGATTAATTTAGATTCAAATGCACCCCCTAAACAGCTGTTAAAACTACGAGTCTACTTCCCTCTTATACTCCATTTGATAGCGAGGAGTACAGAGCAAGCACTCGCCTAGAGGGACAGGAGATGGCCATTCAGCCCCTCTGAGCCTGTTCTGCCATTCTATCAGATCATGCGTGGTTCTTATCTTAGCTCCGTCTACCTGCCTTGGTTCCGTAACCCTTAATCCTCTTAACCCAACAAAAATCTATCAGTTTTTAACATCGAATAAGCCTCCAGCTTTCTTGGGGCAGACTACTCCAGACTTCCACTTCCCTTTGAGTGAAGTGCTTCCTGACATCATCCCTGGACTCTCGGTTTAAGGTTCTGCACCCCCCCTTGCTCTGGACTCTCCCCCCGCAACACCGCCCCCACCCCCCCACCCCCACCACCACCTACCCCCAACCCAACCCGAGGAAATACTTCCTCTCCATCGACCCTATCGAATCCTTTAATCGTTATTAAACCCCCTCGATCCGATCGCCCCTTAAATCTCCCACACTCGAGGGAATACAAGCCGAGTGTGTGTGTGTGTGTGACCTGCCCTCGGAATTTAACCCTTTCGGCCCTGGGATCGTTCTGGTGAATCTGCGCTGCTCCCCCCCACTCCGAGGGCCAATATATCCTTGCCGAGATGCCGGGGGGGGGGGGGGGGGGGGGGGGGCGGCCCAGGATGCAACGGGCAGGGTTCTAACCAGGGTTCCGCAGCGCTGTAATAGAAACTTAACCCCTTCCTGTTCCACAACGCTCGCGATAAAAGACAGACAGCCGCATTCGCCTCTTCTGTTATTTTTTTTTGGAATAATTTTTTTTCTCTCTCTCTCTCTCTCTATATACCTGTCCATCCTGCTGGAGATGCAGGATCTGCGAGTGCATCTGCTGCTGGTGAGGCGCCAGAATGTGCATGAACGGAGGAGGGTAGCCGGCTGCAGTGGCTGGATTCACGGGGCCTGCACTGCCCAGGGCTGAGGGCAGGTTGAACGAGGCTGCTGGGGTTCCAGTGTGAAAGCCCTGCTTCTCGAAAGACTGGAACGGAAGAAAAGCAATAAAAAGGACAATTTTTATATTTTTTTTTATAAAAAAGAAGAACTGACTTTGCTCCCTTAAACTCCTGACCCAATCCCGGCCCCCCCAACACATCTTACACACAAGCTAGCCATGTCGGTGTCTTACCATTTCTCACGGATTCCTACTCCCCATTCTTCCCCCTCTGTCTCAATGTCACGGGCATTGGGTGGAAAAGCTTGCTTTCACGCCTTGCCAAGGGGGGATATCTCCGACGGGGCAGCCCCCTCTCAGTCCCACACTGGAGTGTCAAGGTTATTTTATTTTTTATTCTTTCACAGGATATGGACATTGCTGGCCATGCCAGCATTTGGTGCCCAGCCCTAATGGACCTCGAGGTGGTGGTAGTGGTGAACCACCTTTTTTTTTTATTCATTCAGGAGGTGCGGGCGTCGCTGGCTGGGCCCAGCATTTATTGCCCATCTCTAATTGCCCCCTTGAGAAGGTGGTGGGTGAGCCGCCTCCTTGAACCACTGCAGTCCCCTGTGGTGTAGGTACACCCACCGTGCCGTTAGGGAGGGAGTTCCAGGATTTGGACCCAGCGACAGTGAAGGAACGGCCGATATATTTCCAAGTCAGAATGGTGAGTAGCTCGGAGGGGAACTTGCAGGTGGTGGTGTTCCCCATGTGTCTGCTGCCCTTGTCCTTCTAGATGGTAGCGGTCGTGGGTTTGGAAAGTGCTAAGGAGCCTTGGTGAACTCCTGCAGTGCATCTTATAGATGGTACACACACTGCTGCTACCGTGCGTCAGTGGTGGAGGGAATGGATGGGGCGCCAATCAATCTAGCTGCTTTGTCCTAGATGGTGTAAAGCTTCGAGTGTTATGGGAGCTGCACTCATCCAGGCAAGCAGGAAGTATTCCACCACACTCATTTGTGCTTTGTAGATGGTGGACAGGCTTTGGGGAGTCAGAAGATGAGTTAGTTGCTGCAGGATTCCCAGCCTCTGACCTGCTCTTGTAGCCACAGTACTTATGTGACTGGTCCAGTTCAGTTTCTGTGGCTGGTCCAGTTCAGTTTCTGGTCAATGGTAACCCCCAGGATGTTGATAGTGGGGGATTCAGCGATGGTAATGCCATTGAACGTCAAGGGGCGATGGTTAGATTCTCTCTTGTTGGAAATGGTCTTTGACTGGCACATGTGTGTAGTGCATGTTACTTGCCACTTGTCAGCCAAGCCTGGATATTGTCCAGGTCTTGCTGCATTTGGACATGGGCTGCTTCAGTATCTGAGGAGTTGTGAATGGTGCTGAACATTGTGCAATCATCAGTGAACATCCCCACTTCTGACCTTATGATGGAAGGAAGGTCATTGATGAAGCAGCTGAAGATGGTTGGGCCTAGGACTCTACCCTGAGGAACTCCTGCAGTGATGTCCTGGAGCTGAGATGACTGACCTCCAACAACCACAACCATCTTCCTTTGTGCTAATTATGACTCCAACCAGCAGAGAGTTTTCCCCCTGATTCCCATTGACTCCAGTTTTGCTGGGGCTCCTTGATGCCGCATTTGGTCAAAAGATGTCTTGATGTCAAGGGCAGTAACCTCAGGAGTTCGGCTCTTTAGTCGATGTTTGAACCAAATCTGAACCATGTTTGAAGCGCTGCAGGCCATGTGGTATAGGTACACCCACAGTGCTGTTAGGGAGGGAGTTGTAGGATTTTGACCCACAGATCATCTAGGTGACCTAACTGTCCCTTGAGAAAGCTGAGGTGAGCTGCTGCCTTGAAGCCCATGTGGTGTAGGTACACCCACAGTGCTGATAGCAAGGGAGTTCCAGGATTTTGACCCAGCGATAGTGAAGGAATGGCAGATATAGTTCCAAGTCAGGATAGTATGCGACTTGGAGGGGAACTTGCAGGTGGTGGTGCACCCAAGCGTCTGCTACCCCTGTCCTTCTAGGTGGTACAGGGCACGGGTTTGGAAGGTGCTGTCGAAGGAGCCTTGGTAAGTTGCTGCAGTGCATCTTGTAGATGGTACACACACTGCTGCTACTGTGCGTCGATGATGGAGGGAGTGAATGTTTAAGGGGGTGGATGAGATGCTGATCAAGCAGGGCTGCTTTGTCCTGGATGGTGTCGAGCTTCGGTGTTGGAACCGCACGCATCCAGGCGCCTATTCCCATCACACTCCCAACTTGAGAGCTCAAGTCTGTGGCTGGTTGAATTCTCTACCCCAGAGGGTTGTGGATGCTGCATCGTTGAATTCATTTAGGGCTGGGACGGACAAGACTTTTGGTGTCTCAGGGAATCGAGGGATATGGGGGAGCGGGTGGAGAAAATGGAGTTGAAGCCCAAGATCAGCCATGATGGTACTGAATGGTGGAGCAGGCTGTGAGGCCTACTCCTCCAGTTTCTTATGGTCTTAACACACCAGTTGAACAACCGGTGAAAATTTACGCCGCACTTACCTGCTGGGTCTTACTGTACACAGATCCTGAGATGTCTGGGACACCCGTGTTGCTCGAAGTCACTGACACACCAGCTAAAAGGCCAAAACATTAAAACAGAGTGCAATGAACAACTGGCACCAGATATCAGATTTGAGAAGGTGCAAAAAAAAGGTGGATGCGCTGGTACACGAAATCACAAATAATTAGTACACAGGTTACAGCAGGAGGTTAGGGAGGCAAATGGAAAGTTGAGAGGGGAACGGAATATAAAAGCAAGCTGTGCCGGGTCTTGGTGAGACCTTGGTGTCCTCATCTGGAATGCTGCACAGTTTTAGTCTCCTTATTCGACAAAGGGTATAGCTGCTGCGTTGGTAGCAGTTCAGAGAAGGTTCGCTTGACTCATTCCTGGGACGAAGGGCTTAGCTTATGAAGAAAGGTTGAACAGGTTGGGCCTATACCCACTAGAGTTTAAAAGAATGAGAAGTGATCTTACTGAAGCAGAAAAGATCCTGAGGGGGCTTGACAGGGTACATACCAGGATGTTTCCTCTTGTGACGGTGACCAGAACTAGGGGGCACAGTTTAAAAATAAAGGGGTCTCCGATTTAGGACACAGATGAGAAGAATTTTTTTTTCTCCAGGTGGGTCGTTAGTCTGTGGAATTCTCTTCGCCAGAAAGCAGTGGAGGCTGGGTCTTCAAATATATTCGAGGCTGAGTTAGATTTTTGATTGACAAGGGAGTCAAGGGTTATGGGGAGCAGCCAGGAAAGTGGAGCTGAGACCACAACCAGATCAGCCACTATCTTAGCAAATGGCAGCAGAATGGCCCGCTCCTGCTCCTAGGTCCTATGCTCCTAAGTCACAACTTTCAGGCAAGACTGAACAGGCTCTAGAAAGAGACCGGATAACGATCGCTAAAGCGATGAAGGAGTTTGACGTATGGGGAGACGTAGAGAAAACGTTTCCACTTGCGGACCTAGAGGCCACCAGCATAAGACGGTCACTAATAAATCCAATCGGGGAATTCAGGAGAAACTTCTTTACCCAGAGAGTGGGGAGAATGTGGAACTCGCTCCCACAGGGAGTGGTCGAGGTGAATAGCAGAGATTGAGGCGGGGGGGAGGGAGAAGCTGGATAAACACACGAGGGAGAAAGGAATAGGAGGATATGTTGATGGGGAGAGACAAAGAGGGGGCGGGAGGAGGCTAGTGTGGGAGCAGAAATGCCAGCGCGGAGTAGAGGGGCCGAATGGCCTGCTTCGGTGCTGTACATGCTGGGCAAAAACGCGCTTGGGATCTTGCTTTTCTGTACAGCCCACGCAGGCCCAGTTAGTTCAAATGTTTTGAGCTGCACTTGTATCACTTCTGAGACCAAGCTCTCAGTTCAGTTCAGTGCCACCAGCTCACCCACAAACATCAGGGATTTTAGCAGGACATTCTACGCAACAAATTAGTGACGTCTGTGAGAATTAGCACCCGAGACCCAACAGGCAGAAGCTGCTTAAAATTTTCATTCACCTCTCGACTCCACGTGTCGATGGAGTTGCAGTGGTATTGTCACTGGGCTAGTAATCCAGAGACCCAGGCTAATGCTATGTGGGGGGTTGGGCGGGGGTGGGGGGGGACACGACATAGGTTCAAATCCCACCACGGCAGCTGGTGGAATTTCAGATCCATTATTGATTAAATAAATGAATAAAATCTGTAATTAATAGGCACTCTTATTAATAATGACCATGAAACTATCATCGATTGTTGTAAAAACCCATCTGGGTCACTAATGCCCCTTTAGGGAAGGGAAATCTGCCGTCCTTACCCTGGTCTGGCCTACACGTGACTCCAGGCCCACAGCCCATGTGGTCGACTCTTTAAGCTGCCCCTCTGCAAGGGCCCAGTGGCCCACTCAGGTTATACCGACCCCGCTACAGGCCGAGTGTAGTGGTTCATGGCGCACGGTGGCACTTAGGGATGGGCAACCGATGCTGGCCGTGCCAGTGACACCCACGCCCCACGATGGAATAAATTTCAAAAAGTCGTGAACTTAACACAAACCGTGGCCGTATTCCCCGGAATTGACGTTTCATTGGTGATTGGATCGAAATTTTCAAGATATTAAGGGGGCCAGTTAGGGTGGAGGGGGAGGGGGCGCGCCGGGAGGGAGAGAGGGAGTGGGGGGCGCGGAAGGGAGAGAGGGAGGGGGGAGGGGATGCGGGGGGAGGGGGGGCAGGAGGGAGAGAGGTGGGGGCCGGGAGGGAGAGAGAGAACCTTTTTCCACTGGACAAAAGTGGTGGTTCTGAAACCTATTCTAGTTGAAGGACCCCTTCTCAACTGGATCAGAAATCACAGAACCCACCCCCCTCCTTGCACCCCCCCCACCCCAAATGATCTAATCTATAACACGACATAATATTCATATGCAAACTCTGTAGGGAAGAAGTCTTAATTCTGCTTTTGGGCACATGGGCATTTGAGTTTCATACCGCACTCCACACGCCCTTTTGCAAAGTTTACACAGACCCCCCGAAGCCATGGACCCCCCCGTGAGGGGGACCCCCTGGCTTGGGGTGGGGGGGGGGGGAGACAACATGGGGGGGGGACACTTCCACACACAAAGGACTCTTATTCTTCAAACAGCGCACGACGCAGGATCAATTGTTCATTTTAGGTTGGAGATTTTTGTACGCTAAATATATCAAGGGGTATGGGGCGGGGGAGGGGAAGGAGATACGTGGAGACGAGGTATAGATCAGAGGGGGAGGGGGAACAGAGGAGCTTGGGAAAAATGGGAGGGAGGGAATGTTACGAGGGCGGGGGTGGAGGACTGAGGAGAAGGTTGCGCGGAAAAGACGGGTGTTCCCACCAGCAGCAGCGAGACACCGGTTATCGCGCCCCAGGAGTAAGCCGTGGGGGAGAGCTGCTGACCAAGGCACCAGGGGAAAAGGCCGGAGTTTCAGAGCCCAGTTACGGGCTCGACTTCAATGCTGCACCCACGGTGGGACGGCGCTTCACCACACAGCACGTGACAGAGCACTTCTTACCCCGAGAGTCCATCGCCACAGGCTGCCCCAACACCAAATTTCAAATCACTTCCCCTTCCTGCTCGGCTACCAGCTGCTCTGCAGCCTCCAAGCAACGTTGACATCTTGGCGCTGAAGGAGCCAGGCACCGGCCAGGCATTCTGGAGGCTCTCAACCCCCTCCGGGAAAAGAATAGCACCAATATCCAAGCTCCTGGTCCTCTCTGTGCTGGAGTCTCTCAATGAACCAACACTCCTGCTCCTGGTCCTCTCTGTGCTGGAGTCTCTCAATTAACCAACCAGGTCTTCCAGTGTATCACACAGCTCCATCAAACTGCCTCAAAGTCGACCCGACCCTGCTTCAGTGCGAACAGATGCAGTAGGTTAAGCCCATCTGGGGTTTGACAAGCTGGGGACCCACCTCGCAGCTCTCTCAGGGGCACCATATGGCTCTGCCACTGATTAGGAGTTGCCGGGTACTGGGAGGGGTTGGGGGGGGGGGGGGTGGGAATGCATCGGCAGCCGTCACTTACCAGTGCTGTATCCGTGCGTTCCGTAGCCACTCGCCTGCTGGAAGGCCGTTGCTGGCGCGTTCACATTCACACCATGCTGCTTCGATGACGTAGGAGGCACCTGCGGCAGACAGAACAAAGCCCGTCACACAAAAGTCCAGTGGCCCGACCAGCACCCAGCGGTGCACCAGGGGTGGGGGGTGGGGTGTGTGTGTGTGTGTGTAGCATATCCTGTTCAAAAGGGCAGGGAGACGCTTTTCACCGCTGCTGTGAACGAACCGGTCCCGTACTGACCTGGCCGCAATCGGCTGGGCTGGCCATTACAGCAGTTCACCGGTGATGAGCACGCGCGTGGCCCCCCGGCCACCATCGAGTTAGCCACGACGGGAGAGAAACGAGACTGTGGAATAACCGAGGAGCTCATTCAGCCCCTCGAACCTCCTGCGCCCGCCAACAAGGCCACCGTCTACCTCAGCTACACCTTCCCACCTGATCCCCGTTAGCCCTCGGTTCCCTCCGTACCCAATAATCTCGCGACTTCGGTTTTATTAACCTCAAGGATGGAGCGTGAGCAGCTCTGAGAATGCCAAAGGTTCGCAGCCCTCGAGTGAAGCAATTCCTCCGCATCTCAGTCCTGATTGAGACTGTGCCCCCCCCACCCCCCAACTCAGGGCTCCGCAGACGTATGAACATGCAAATTGGGAGGAGGCCATTCAGCTCCTCGAGCCTGCTCCGCCATTCATTAAGATTCTGGCCTCAATGCGCTCTCCTGCCTATCCACCCCACCATCCCCCCGATGACCTTCGACTCCCTTGTTAGTCAAGGATTTATCTACCTCTGCTGTAAAAATATTCAATGACCCAGCTTCAATTGCTCTCTGGGGAAGAGTGCTAAACAAGGCTCATGACCCTCAGTAAAAATGATGCCGCATCTCAGTCTTAAACATCTACCCTAACCAGCCTCTAAGAATGTGTGCTGCATTGAGATAGCTTCTCATTCTCCTAAACTCTAGGCCTGGTCTGCTCAATTTCTCCTCTTAGGGTAGCCCACTCATCCAGGGAATCAATCTAGTGGGCCTTTGTTGTACTCCCTCTAGGGCAAGTACGTCCTTCTACAGGTTAAGGAGGTTAAAATTGTACAGTACCCCGTGCAATTGCAGCAAAGCTTATTAAGGAAAATTCATTCACGGGATGAGTCGCTGGCTAAACCAGCACTTATTGCTCATCCCTAATTGTCCTTGTTCAGAGGGCATTTAAGAGTCGACCACATTGCTGCCGGTCTGGAGTCACAGACTGGGTAAGGACAGCAGATTTCCCTCCCTGAAGGATATTACTCAACC
>NW_024470726.1:1497659-1637659 GCF_017639515.1 Carcharodon carcharias
GGAACAGGGCCCTCAGCCTCTCTGAGGGAGCAATTCCTCCAGTCCCTCGCCATCGACGCAACCCACTCTCAGCGCCTTTCCCTTTCCGCCAGATTAAAAAAACAAAAGGCAGCCCTGAGGCGAAGTCCAGCCCCCTACCGCAGGAAAGCACCTGGCTTCGGCCCAGCCATCCCTCCCAAGTTGGCACCACTCGGTCAGCTACTGACGGGCATCGGGACACAAATAAGCTCAACGTCACAAAAAGACCTTGGTGGCAAATGGGGACCCAGGAGAGCGGACGACTTAACCGCAAAGGAGCGCAACGAACACAGCGTCACCCGATGCTGCTTAGCGCAGCCGGAGAGAGCCCTCATTCCTTGTTGTGCCCTGGCACGGCGAACTGTCCTCTGGTGATTGACCCACGCGGAGGGGACCGCATCGCAAAGGCCTTTCAGCACGGCCGCGGGTCCCGACAATATCCTCCGTTAGATAGCCGACTTCCGGCGAATTCTAAGTCAGCTTTCACTCTTCCGTCAACAGAGCAGATCGAGACATGCACTTCAAGTCCGTCAGACATCGCAAAGCGCCTTATTTATTTAGAATTAAGTATTTTTTTTTTTACACAGTCACCAGCTTCATACATTTGAAGATCGAGTGTTGCTGACAAAAGGCACTTTGTCAAAGCTTTTCATCTTGCACAAAATACGTGACAGCCATTCGCTGGTTCATTCCTCAGGGCAATGCCTTGACCAATTAGAGTCAAGCTGCCTGGTTCAGATTTCAAGCAATGCTTGGCTGTTAACTGTCAGTCACCATTAACTGGTGCATTCTCAATGCAACACTTCTACCAGAATCCACTTGCCAACCAATCAGCACTCTCTTCTCAAAGCATAAAATTGCTGCTTCCTGACATTAGTATTCTTGTGATTGTCCTGAGTGCAAGGCAAAAAGCTTCGACAACTTTTGTGCTTCTCACGTGTCAGTGCAGGCTCAATGGGCCAAAGGGCCTCTTCTGCACTAAGATTCTGTGAAAATGTCTTTATTCGGATATAATCAATTTCTGTACTACCAAACGACATTTAAAGTTGCGGACGGATCCATTTTATGCACAGCAGGATCCCATGAGCGTCAAGCTCGACATAGTTTCTTTGGGGTGATTGTTAGATGAGGGAGGGTTGTTGCCTGGGTGGTGGGGTCCCTTTTGCTCTTCAGGGAGCACCACACCACCCACTCAAACAGCCAGAGGGGTTTAGTATCTCATTTAGATGGACAGCGCCAACTAGCAGGGAGAAACTTCAGTTCTGGTCACCCTTTATGAAACACCGGTTCAGCCCCAACTGGAGTACTGCGCACAGCTCTGGGGCACCACAGTTTAGGAAGGACATCAAGCCTTTGGAGAGATTGCAGGCAAAATTTATGAGAATGGTTTGGTGATGAGGGACTTCAGTCATGTGGCAGCGGAAGTTCAATGTAGAGAAATGAGGCGCGATATATTTTGGTAGAAAGAACATGGAGAGACAGTACAAAATAAAAGGTACAACGCTAAAAGGAGTGCAGGAGCAGAAGGGCCGGGGTGTGTATGTGCATAAGTCATTAAAGGTGGCAGGACAAGTTGAGAGAGCACTTAATAAAGCATACAGCATCCTAGGCTTTATTAATAGGGGCATGGAGTACAAGAGCAAGGAGGTTATGTTGAACTTGTATAAAACACCTCAGCTGGAGTATTGCGTACAGTTCTAGGCACCGCAGTTTAGGAAGGATGTGAAGGCATTGCAGAAGAGGTTTACGAGAAAGGCTCCAGGAACGAGGAACTTCAGTTGCGAGGATAGACTGGCGAAGTTAAGACCGTTTTCCTTGGGAGAGAGAAGGTAGAGAGGAGATTTGATAGAGGTGTTCAAAAATCATCAGAGGCCTGGACAGAGTAGATAGGGAAAAAAACTGGCCCCACTCGTGAAAGGATTGGGAACGAGAGGGCAGAGATTTAAAATAGTGAGTAAAAGCAGCAAAAACGATACGAGAAAAAACTTTTTTTGTGCAGTGAGTGGTTAGGGTCTGGAATGCACCAGCTTTCTGTGTGGAGGAGGCAGCTTCAATTGAAGCATTCACAAAGGGAGTTAGGTTGCTATCTGAAAAGGGAAGAATGTGCAGGGTTATGGGGAGAAGGCAGGGTATGGCACTAAGTGAATTGCTCATTCGGAGAGCCGGTGCAGAAACGATGGGCCGAATGGCCTCCTCCTGCACTGTAACAATTCTGCGATTCTGGATAGATTGGAGAAGCTGCTGTCGTTCGCCTTGAAGAGAAGGCCGAGAGGAGATTTGGTAGGTGTTCAAAATCACAAAGGGTCTGGACAGAGTAGATAAGGAAAAGCTGCTCCCGTCGGCAGAAGGGTCGAGAATGAAGGGATACTGACTTAAGGTGATTGGCAAGTGTCCTCGGCCCAAACATCTTCAGCTGCTTCATCAATGACCTTCCTTCTACCCATAAGGTCAGAAGTGGGGATATTCGCTGATGATTGAACAATGTTCAGCACCACTCGTGGCTCCTCAGATACTGAAGCAGTCCATCTCCAAATGCAGCAAAACCCAGACAATATCCAGGCTCGGGGCTGACAAGTGGCAAGTAACATTCACACCACACAAGTGTCAGGCAATGACCATCTCCAACAAGAGAAAATCTAACCATCTCCCCTTGACATTCAATGGCATTACCATCGCTGAATCCCCCACTATCAACATCCTGTGGTTCACAGTTCAGAAACTGAACTGGACCAGCCATATAAATACTATGACTACAGGAGGTCAGAGGCTAGGAATCCTGTAGCGACTAACTCACCTCCTGACTCCACAAAGCCTGTCCGCCATCTACAAGGCACAAGTCAGGAGTGTGATGGAAAACTCTCCATTTGCCTGAGTACAGCTCCGAGAACACAAGAAGCTCGACACCATCCAGGACAAAGCAACCAACTTGGTTGCCACCGCATCCACAAACATCCACTCCCTCCACCACCGACGCACAGTAGCAGCAGTGTGTGTACCATCTACAAGATGCACTGCAGCAACTCACCAAGGCTCCTTAGACAGCACCTTCCAAACCCAAGACCATCTCACCATCTAGAAGTACCAAGGGAGGTAGACACATGGGGAACACCACCACCTGGAAGTTCCCCTCCAAGTCACTCACCACCCTGACTTGGAAATATATCGGCCGTTCCTTCACTGTCGCTGGATCAAAATCCCGCAGCTTCCTCCCTCATAGCACGGTGGGTGTACCTACACCACAGGGACTGCAGCGGCTCAAGACAGCTCATTGGCACCTTCTCAAGGACAATTAGGAATGGACAATAAATGCTGGCCTGGCATAAATGAATTTAAAAAAAAGGATGGCTACAGGAGCGGCTTGGTAGTTTCCAACCCACCCTGACAGCTGGTGAACGTGTGTTCACGAAATTTGCAAGTTAACAGCCACGAAAGATGAAAGGTACAGCAACCTGGCCTGCTCCATGCCAAGATGCCACTCCTGTGACTACACTGCTGCCCCTTGACGCCCTCTATAAAGCCCAGCAAGCACCTCATGTTACCTGAAGAGGGCAGCTCACCACCAGCAGCTCAGAGCTTCCTAAGGGATGGGCAATAAAGTCATCAAATGGACGGCACAAGGAGCAGCCCCATTCGGCCCATCGTGCCTGTGCCAGCTCTTTGAAAGAGCTATCCAAGTAGACCGACTCGTCCCTGCTCTTTCCCACGTCGCCCTGCCAATTTTACCCCTTCACATACTTATCAGATTCTCCTTCTGAAAGCTCCTATTGAACGAGCTTCCACCGCCCGTTCAGGCAGCACCTTCCAGATCACACCAGCTCGCTGCCTTCAAAACAGTCCCAGCTTCCCCACATAGAATGGCGACAGCACAGGAGGTGGCTCTTCGGTCCATCAAGTCCCTGCTGGCTCTTCGTAACAGCAACTTGGCGAGTCCTGCTTTTTCGTCGTCTCCGCAAATTCTTTCCTCTTCGGATGATAATCCGATACTCTTGATTGACCCTTCCTCCGCCCTCCACACACACACACAGGCAGAGCGTTCCAGATTCTTATTGCTTGTTGTGTAAAAAGTTACTCATCTTTCACCAATCGCCTTAAATTGTTGATAAAAGCAGAAAATGCTGGTAAAACTCAGCAGGTCTAGCAGCGGCTGTGGAGAGAGAAACAGAGTTAACATTTTGAGTCCGTATGGCTAAAACTCTGAAAAAGTCATACGGACTTGAAACATTAACCCCGTTTCTCTCTACGCGGATGCTGCCAGACCTGAGTTTTACCAGAATTTTCTGCTTTTATTTCAGATTTCCAGCATCCGCAGTATTTTGCTCTTAAGTTAAATCTCGCGTCCCTCCCGTTCTTGATCCTTCCACCAAGAGGACCAGTTTCTCCCACTCCATTCTGTCCAGGCCCCTCACGATTTTGAATTCCTCTGTCAAATCTCCTCTCAACCTTCTCTTCTCCAAGGTGCACAATCCCAGCATCTCCAATCTATCCACATGACTGAGGTCCCTCAACCCAGGAACCCATTCTCATGAATCTTGGCTACATTGCTCCTGAGGTATGGTGCCCAGAGATGGACGCAGTGGTCCAGTTGGGGTTGAGCCAGTGTGTTTGCAAAGGGTGACCAGAACTGAAGGCCCTTGCTCCCGAGAACAATCAAATATCACTCAGAAAAATAAAACAAATCCTTTCAGAAAGGGCAACACTTACCAAAGGAAACCTGGTCTGAAGCATTTGCAAATCGTCATAGCCGTACACCTGAGGCTGGGACAAAGGGAAAGTTAACAGAATGTGCCCAAGTATAAGTCAACATACAAGGACAGGTACAGCACGGGGTTAGATACAGAGTAAAACTCCCTCTACACTGTCCCCATCAAACACTCCCAGGACAGGTACAGCACGGAGTTAGATACAGAATAAAGCTCCATCTACACTGTCCCCATCAAACACTGCCAGGACAGGTACAGCACGGGGTTAGACACAGAGTAAAGCTCCCTCTACACTGTCCCCATCAAACACTGCCAGGACAGGTACAGCACGGGGTTAGATACAGAGTAAAGCTCCCTCTACACTGTCCCCATCAAACACTGCCAGGACAGGTACAGCACGGGGTTAGATACAGAGTAAAGCACCCTCTACACTGTCCCCATCAAACACTCCCAGGACAGGTACAGCACGGGGTTAGATACAGAGTAAAGCTCCCTCTACACTGTCCCCATCAAACACTCCCAGGACAGGTACAGCACGGGGTTAGATACAGAGTAAAGCTCCCTCTACACTGTCCCCATCAAACACTCCCAGGGCTGGTACAGCACAGAGTTAGATACAGAGTAAAGCTCCCTCTACACTGTCCCCATCAAACACTCCCAGGACAGGTACAGCACGGGGTTAGATACAGAGTAAAGCTCCCTCTACACTGTCCCCATCAAACACTCCCAGGACAGGTACCGCACGGGGTTAGATACAGAGTAAACTCCCTCTACACTGTCCCCATCAAACACTCCCAGGACAGGTACAGCACGGGGATAGATACAGAGTAAAGCTCCCTCTACACTGTCCCCATCAAACACACCCAGGACAGGTACAGCACGGGGTTAGATACAGAGTAAAGGCCCTCTACACTGTCCCCATCAAACACTCCCAGGACAGGTACAGCACGGGGTTAGATACAGAGTAAACTCCCTCTACACTGTCCCCATCAAACACTCGCAGGACAGGTACAGCACGGGGTTAGATACAGAGTAAAGCTCCCTCTACACTGTCCCCATCAAACACACCCAGGACAGGTACAGCACGGGGTTAGATACAGAGTAAAGGCCCTCTACACTGTCCCCATCAAACACTCCCAGGACAGGTACAGCACGGGGTTAGATACAGAGTAAAGCTCCCTCTACACTGTCCCCATCAAACACACCCAGGACAGGTACAGCACGGGGTTAGATACAGAGTAAAGGCCCTCTACACTGTCCCCATCAAACACTCCCAGGACAGGTACAGCACGGGGTTAGATACAGAGTAAAGCTCCCTCTACACCGTCCCCATCAAACACTCCCAGGACAGGTACAGCACGGGGTTAGATACAGAGTAAAGCTCCCTCTACACTGTTCCCATCAAACACTCCCAGGACAGGTACAGCACGGGGTTAGATACAGTAAAATGTCTTATACAGTTTCAATGAGCTTCATGTCCAATATTGACAGCAGCTTCTGAACAAGTGAAGTTTGTTGCGTGGAAGGTCAGACGGCAGGCGATAGGGACCCTTCGATTCCCAGTCCCGGCCCGGTTATAATCGGGAGCTCCAATGTGCAACAACCTAGGATTTATTTGAATTTTGTGTGTGGGATAGAAGCAGGGCATCCCCGAGAAAAGCTTGGAATGAAGGTGGCTCAGTTTGGACCCTCCCTCATCCCTAGTGCCAGCCTAGCTATCGTACAAGCCCTACCAACACCCTCACCAGCTACAGCGCCTTCACACAGAGCACTGTGGACATCTGGAAAATTCAACGCCTTGAATCAGAGAAGGTTTACAGCGCAGGAGGCGGCTATGCGGCCTGTGGCGTCTGTGCTGGCTCTCGACAAGAGCGACTCACCCACTCTCACGCCTCTTCCTGCTAAGCTTTAAAGGCTGTGGGCTCTGGAGAAGACGCGAGGTGGTCTTTTGGTACCTCGAGCCTGCTCCGTCATTCAGCAGATTACGGTGGGTCTCTTACCTCAACGCGTCTTCCTGCACTACCCCCCGTATTCCTTGATATCTTTAGTAAGTAGGTATCTATCCATCTGTGTCTTGAACATACTCAGTGATTGGAATTCTCTACTCCAGAGGGTTCAAAGATTCATCGCCCTCCGAGCGATGAAATTCCTTCTCATTTCGGTCCTAAATGGCTGACCTTTCTTTCCGAGACTGTGCCCCCCACCGGTTCTAGACCGCCCCCCCCCGCCACCCCCAGCAAGGGGAAACATTCCTCTTGTGTTGCCGAGCTCTGAAAGAATTTTGTATGGCTCAATGAGATCGTCTCTCTTTCTAAACTCTAGAGAATACAGGCCCAGTCTTCCCAATCTCTTCTCCCAAGACAATCCCACTATCCCAGGGGTCAGTCTGGTAAGGGGAGCCATACAGAGCCGAGGGAATAAAGCTCCCTCTACGCTGTCGCCATCAAAACTCCCCCAGGGCCCCAAATCAGCCCAGGGTAATCAAACACTTTCTGGCACTGGTCCTAAACATGCCCTTCACACCTGGGCCGTGTGGGACTTGATCTTTTACCCCGGGCTATCCCGAGTAGTACTCTGCAAAGGACCTCAGCCTCCATTTTCTCCCTGAGTTGCATTTTTGATTTGAAGTGATGTTGTGGAGGGGGGGAGGAAGCACTTAACCACTTGCTCAGGCAGGAACTGAGCAGCAGTGCCACCAACCATGTACTGGCGCTCAATGAGGGAAATGCACCCCCATGTACTGTAGTACCCATTTACAGAGCGGGCCATTTGCCATGCCAAGAGGGGAGAGAAACTTGTGCGCATGTGTTCCCGCCGTGTTCCTCACCTGGTATGCAGGAAGGAGACCTGGTGCCACAATGTATGGGTTAGGCAGCAATGGTGGAACCCCTGGAGGAAGATTTGGAGGAGCCTTCCCTGGAAATCATGAAAATTAAATGTTAATACATGCTGTTCATCACAAGGTTAGATACAGAGTAAAGCTCCCTCTACACTGTCCCCATCAAACACTCCCAGGACAGGTACAGCACGGGGTTAGATACAGAGTAAAGCTCCATCTACACTGTCCCCAACAAACACTCACAGGGCTGGTACAGCACGGGGTTAGATACAGAGTAAAGTTCCCTCTACACTGTCCCCATCAAACACTCCCAGGACAGGTACAGCACGGGGTTAGATACAGAGTAAAGCTCCCTCTACACTGTCCCCATCAAACACCCCCAGGGCAGATGTGCCACTGGATTAGATGCAATAAAGATTTTTCTACAGTTGCAAGTGACAGCTGCTTTCAAACAGTGCTGGATGACATCTTCCAGCCGCCCGTGCAGACTGAATAAGGCCGCCAGTGTTGAATGTCAAGCAGTTATTGCACAGGGGGATTCAGAGCCTCAATTGGGCACTTGGGACAGAGGGGTCAATCTCCCAGCACCCGGACGGTCATCCTCGAACTGAGACTCCGCCCTCAACCGAGGGCAGTCACTCAATAGCCATCAGGCAACTCCTGAGGGAAAGAGTGAACGCTCTGCGAGACAGATGGCAGACACAGGCATCTCCTGTCAAGCGGTATGGGGAGCAGGTCCCTGTTCCATTAAAAAAAACTATTCTCATCCCAAATCTTAGCCAATTCATCCTATTTTAGTGGTTCAGTTGCATGTGGTAATGTTACGGCGTTTTTCATCCAGAGGCCTGGACTAAAGATCCAGATGTTCAAAGCCCACCAAGGCAGCTGTGGGAATTTCAATTCACCAATGCCCTGCGGGGGAGGAAATCTGCCATCCTTTTCCAGTCTAGCCTGTCGGCCTTTATTGCAAGGGGATTGAAGAGCAAGGGTAAAGAAGTCTTGCTGCAGTTGTACAGGATTTTGGTGAGACCACATCTGGAACAGCGTGCGCAGTTTTGGTCTCCACATTTAAGAAAGGATATACGTGTACTGGAGGCGTTACAGCGAAGGTTCACTATATTGGTCCCTGGGATGAGGGGGTTGTACTAGGATGAGAAGCTGAATAAATTGGGCTTATATTCTCTGGAGTTTAGAAGAATAAGAGGCGATCTCATTGAAACCTACAAGATTCTGAAGAGGCGAATGAGGAGAGATTGTTTCCGCTGGTCGGAGAATCTAAAACACATGGGGTCACAGAACAAGGGGGCCAATCGTTTAGGACGGAGATGAGGAGAAATTTCTTCACTTGAAGGGCTGCGAATCTTTGGACTCCTCTCCCGTGGAGGGTTGCAAACGCTCCATCGTTGAACACATTTTAAGGCTGGGGTCTCAGGGAATTAACGGATACGGGGAGCAGGGCGGAAAGATGGATTTCGGGGCCCAAGATCATGTTGAATGGCGGAGCAAGCTGCAGGGACCATGGGGTCGACTCCTGCTCCTATTTCTTGCGCGACTCCAGACCCACAGCAACATGCTCGGCTTTTTTAACTGCCCTCCGCCTGCAAGCCACTCAGTTGTGTCAAAACTACTTATGGGGGCGCGGAGGTGGACAGCAGTGTGGGTGTCCCTATGCCACACAGACAGTGACTCACCACAACCTTCTCAAGGGCAAAATGCCGGCCAAGCCAGCAATACTCAGACCCCAGGAAGAAACATTTAAAAGTTGCTCATCACATCCACTGAGACGGGTAAAGTTTCTAAACCCCCAGAAGCTTAATAAGGAAATAAAGAATGCCAGCCACCTTTGGTTCTCATTATTAATCTTAATATTAAGGCAGTGTAGCAGCTATTGTGCTGAACTAATAGATCACCATGGTAAACTGTCCCAAGTTCAATAAGTCTCAAATCTCTAGGCTACAAACGCTAGCTTCATCATTTAAGGGTCCAACTGGTTGACTATTAAAGACATTATGTTCTGACATCCCAGTGTTTGTCACAATAATACTTGGCTACTGTTTGACTGAAGGGAAATTACAAAGCAAGGTCTCAAGCAACAGCGAGATACATGGCCAGGCCATTGTTTTTTTTTAAAAAGTGGCTGAGGGGTAAATGTTAGCAGGAACACCTCAGAGAACTCTACCGCCACCCCTCTTCGAAATAATGCCGGTGGGGGTCCACCGGAGAGAGGCTGTCCAAGCTTCGGTGTGGCTTCCCATCTGAAAGACAGCACCTCCTCTTTCTTGCTGTTGACGCTGAGCGCCAGCCTAGATATTTTTATACTCTGGTGCGGGATTTAAACCCACAGCCTTCTGACTCCAAGGCCGCTACTATAACAACTTTCATTTATACAGTAACTTGAACATAATGAAATCCCCCACCGACCCCCCCCCCCCACCCCCCAACCCCGCCAACTTCCAAGGCAATGCACAGGAGAGTTAGAAAGCAAAGTATGACCTGAGACACACAAGGAGAGGTTAAGGACGGAGGGTTTGGTCTTAAGGCACTTCCAAAGGAGGAGAGCTCGAGGGAGCAAGTGCAAGGGTGCCAGTGGGATTTAGGGAGGGAATTCCAGAGTTTGGGGCCCAGGCAGCTGAAGACATAACCACCGACGATGGAGCAATTATAACTGGAATGCACAAGAGGCCAGAAATAGAGGAGCACAGACATCGGAGAGTTGTGGGGTTGGGGGGGTGGCTGAAGAGATTGGGAGAGGCAAGGATGTGGAACGATTTGAAAACGAGGAGGAGAATTTTAAAGTCACAACGTCGCTTGAATGGGGAGCCAGTGTAGGTCAGCGAGGGGGACTAAGAGAACAGGACGTGCTGCAAGTTAGGACTGCTTTTGGGCCATTGGATGGGGTGGGGGGTGGGGGTGGAAAACCACTGGTTAGTGGAAGGGGACGGGAAGCGAAGAGTAAATATTTTCTTTCCTGCCGGAGTCCTTCCCCCTGGGTCCGCTCTGCTCCTCCCGGTCCATTACCTGAAGTAGTTGCAACAGAGCTGCGGGATGATGCCGTCACAGTGGAGTTACTGACCAGACTCAGCCCCAGGCTGCTGACCCCTCCCAGGGTGTTGGAGACGCTCGGTGACGGAGCCACCGATACGGTGCTTGCTGCCGTGGCGAAAGTGCTAGGGGACGAGTGAAGGCTCACTTCGCTTTCCACACTTGTGTGCTGCAGGGGAGAACGTTCAAAAATAAACAGAGAAGGTTAGCAGCGGGTGGTCACTCGGAAAACCTGGTGAAACGGCAAGACAATGTACCGAGGTGCAAAAATGCCATAATGTTTGCAAGTTACAAAAGGCACGGCTCCTGCAAAATCCCCATTCGCCAGCCCCTGCCACCCCCACCAAGATGCCCCCTTTGAACTACATTCTGACTGATCCTAGAATTTGTGCCTCTGCAGTTCAGGCAATTCGTCAGTCCAGTTCACCATTTTGTACCTAAGTCAAAGTAAGAGGAACTCTCAAATTTCTCCTTGCAACAAATTCGTGCACATTCCCTCATTTTTTAAAAATATACCCTTCACAACTCAGCTCCATTCACCTCTTTTCTATTTTTCCTTAGCTCTGGTGAAGAGTCATACGGACTCGAAACATTAACTATATGCCTCTCTGCAGATGCTGTCAGACCTGATGAGTTTTTCCAGGTATTTTTATTTCAGATTTCCAGCATCCGCAGTTTTTTGCTTTTATCCATTTGCATCTTCATAGCTCCTGAAGTCTAGTAAAAACGTCCCGAGCTGCTTTCGCAAAAACGACTGGTCAAAAATCTGACCCCGAGCCACGTGAGGGGATATCAGGGATGGGTGACCCCGGAGCTGGGTCAAAGAGGTCGGCTTTAAGGGGGAAAGCGAGAGCACGTTGGGGAGGGAATTCCAGAGCTCGGGGGCCCTCAGGCAGCCGAAGGCACAGTTGCCAATGGTGGAGTGACAGAAGCTGACGGGGGAGTGGGGGGGGGGGGGGGGGTGTAAACGTGCAAGAGGCCGGAATTGGAGGAGCGCAGAGAGATGCTCCAATAAGGATTCCAAGGGGATAGGGGAGGCAGCTGAGGGAACCACAAGGAGAATCTGCTGTATTGACTTCAGGAAACCTGATGCAGCAGAGGTAAGGCAGCAGGGAGTCACAACTGGAGAAAACACAGGTGCAACAAACAACACCTCATGGGGGAAAAAAAATCCAGGTCTTCTGACTCCCACATGCATCTGAAGGCTTTTAATAAACATCTGCCCCATTGGTAAAGAGGCTGCGTCCAATGACATTGAAAGGTCTTGAAGGAAGTTAGTCAAGTTTACACACTGTAATGCCTGACTCATCAAGTCTCACCTCAGCAGACAGTCTGCCTGAACTAAATGCTGTCTTAAATAAAAACGATGAGCTATGCACTCCTGCACCACCAGGCACACTCATTTTGATCCACTTGAAAATAAATATCTCAGTTCAACTTAAAGCCACGCACACAATTAGTCACTTCATGCGGACCCTGACGAATTGAAGACCGGTGCTGTGTCGAACTTGGCGTCATACCCCCTGCCCCCGTCTCTCCAGAAGGCGCTCTCTTTTGCTGGGACACTTCCACTGCATGTTATTCTTGCGCTCTCTCGATATCTTGCCCCGAGTGGCCACTATTCCCGTCGCAGCTGAACCCTGATCTCTCTAGGCGGATAAACTGGAGATTTAGGGGCCGGGGGGGGGAGAAGAGAGGAGGAGGAGGAGGAGGAGGAAGAAAGGCGGGGGTCACCAGTACCGATTTCCACACCACCGCCCACACCAGCAACCTTGGCCTTGGAGGACGATGAGGTCAGCAAGTGCACGAGGGAACTGTAGACCACAGACAGACAAGAGGGGCAAGAAGAACAAAAGCGCCTTTACGAAGCTCTGGCTAGGCCCCAGCTAGGGTACTGCATCCAGTTCTGGTCACCACGCTTTAGGAAGGACGCGAGGGTCCTTGAGTGGGGTGCGGAGGGGATTGATCAGGGTGGTTCCAGGGATGAGGGTTTTTTTTTAGCAACAAGGTTAAAAGGTTACAGAAGCTGGGCCTGTTCTCTTGGGAGTTTTTTTTTAAAAATTTGTTTGTGGGATGTGGGCGTCGCTGGCTAGGCCAGAATTTATTGCCCCGCCCCCAATTGCCCTTGTTCGGAAGGCACTTAAGAGTCAACCATGTTGCTATGGGTTTGGAGTCACATGGAGGCCAGGCCAGGTAAAGACGTTAGTGAGGGGCCAGATTGGCGAAGGAGATTGAGGGGAGGTTTGATAGAGGTGTACAAGATGACAGGTTTAGATAAGCTGTTGGTACAAAGGCTAGGGAGACGCATTTAAGGATTTAGCCAAGAGATGCAGGGGAGGTTGAGGGGAAGAGCTTTTCTTTTTAAAAAACACAGACCCGAAACCACTGCCCACGAGGGGGGGGTGGGAGGGCAGATGAATGATTTCAAAAGGAAATTGGATGGGCTCTTGAGGGAACCGAGCTTGCAGGGCTACGGGGAAGGAGTGGGGGCAATGGGGCTGATGGGATTGCTCAAGAGAGCATGTACTTGATGGGCTGAATGGCCTACTTCTGTGCCACAAATGACTCCCACCATCACCTTCAGATTCCCTTCCATCCCGACTTGGAAATATATCACCGTTCCTTCACTGTCGCTGGGTCAAAATCCTGGAACTCCCTCCCTAACAGCACGGTGGGTGTACCTACACCACAGGGACTGGAGCAGCTCAAGGTGCTGGTTCTCAAGGGGCAATTAGGGGTGGGCAACAAATGCTGGCCCGGACGGTGACACCCAGATTTCGAGAATGAATTAAAAAAAAGACATTAGGAGCAGGTACATCAACTGATGGAACAATTTACCAGGTTAAAGTGTTACATCAATGCAAGCTGCTCCTGTGCAGATGGAGGAGCTCCTGCACCTATTGTCCAGGATTCTACAGCAAGATAAACAAGCAGTCACCCTGGCTAATGCACCTATTAGCCAGATGGAGCAGTACAGGAAGGTCAAGGGTTGGTTTGTGCACACTCCTTTGAACAAGACGACTACGAAGGGTGTTAAAAAAAAAGCTTACCAAGTGGGTTGAAGTTGAAGTGCGCCCTGAGGAAGATGACAGACTGCTGCTCTGTTGAGTGGATGCAGTACTGAAAGAGTAAAACGAGAGAAAAATTACATGTTAAAACTGCACCACCGGGGATCGCGATGCACGTTTGTCAAACACCCGAGCTACTTGCTCCTGCCAGAGTGGATTTTAGAGTGACAGTGCGCAACCACAATTCCTTCCCTCTTATGCTAGGGGCCAAAATGCTGATGACTTAACAGGGAAAAGGTGTGGCAAACGGGACCAGGAGAGGCTGCAGTGTTCTGGTAAAACAGAAAAGGAAAAGAGATTTCCCATGCGAAATGGGTCTGCAGCCCCCGGCAAGTTTCTCAGCCAGCTAGGAGAGTCGTGACACTTGTAAGCGTTGACATTCAGAGGGACTCGGGGTGTGCTTGCACAAGGAGCGCAGGAAGTTAGCATGCAGGTACAGCAAGCAGCTCGAAATAGCGTGTTGGGCTTTTTGTTGCAAGGGGGCTGGAGTACAGGGGTAAAAGTAGTCCTGCTACAATTGCCAACGGGCTTCAGCGAGACTACACCTGGAATACCGCGAAGAATTTTGGTCTTCGTATTTAAGGCAGGATACACGAGAACACAAGAATTAGAAGGGGTAGGCTATTTGGCCCCTCCAGCCCTGCTCGGCCATTTGATAAGATCATGGCCGATCTGATTGTGGTCTCAACTCCAATTTCCTGCCCCCCCCTCCCCCAACTCTCGACTCCCTTGTCGATCGACCATCTGTCTAACTCAGCCTTCAATATCTTCAATGGCCCAGCCTCCACTGCTCTATGGGGACGAGAATTCCACAGACTGACGACCCTCAGGGGAAAAAAAATCCTCATCTCAGTTTTAAATGGAAAACCTTTAAAAAAAAAAACGGTGACTCCTAGTTTTAAAACTATATCCCCTAGTTCTAGACTCCAAGGGGAAACACCCTCTCAGCATCCACCCTATCAAGTCCCCTCTTTCAATAAGGTCACCTCTCATTCTTCCAAACTCCAACAGGTACAGGCCCAACCTTGCTCACCCTTTCCTCATAAGACAAACTGCCACCCCAACTTCATCCCAGGAGCAATTGAGTGAACTTTCTCTGATCTGCTTCCAACGCAATTCTATCCTTCAAGTAAGGAAACCAAACCTGCATACTTTAGATGTAGTCCCACTAAGGCCCTGTACAACACTTTCCCTACTTTTATACTCAATTCCTCTTGCAATAAATGGCAACATTTCATTTGCCTTCCTAATCACTTGCCGTACCTGTGTACTAACATTTCAAGATGGTTAATTGTTTTTTTTTGGGTGGGGGGGGGTGCAGTGGTACTGTAAAAGTTCTTGAGATGAGATGGTTTGTTTTATTCTTTCGTGGGACCTGGGTGTCGCTGGCGAGGCCAGCATTTGCTGCCCACCCCTAATTGCCCTTGGACCGTCTCACTCGGCCACTTCAGAGGGGCAGTTAAGAGTCAGCCACAATCCTGTGGGTCCGGAGTCACGTGTAGGCCAGACCGGGTAAGGACATGAGCGAACCAGATGGGGGTTTTTAACGACCATTGATAATAGTTTCATGGTCACCATTATGGAGACTGGCTTTATTTTCCAGATGGGTGGTGGGATTCGAACCCTTACAGCATTAGCCTGGGCCTCTGGACTACTAGCCTAGTGACATTACCACTACGCCAGCATCTCCCCATATCTCGTCCTACGATGAGGGGGCCGAATCAATTGGACCTGTATTCTTTAGCATTTAGAAGAATGAGAGGTGCTCTCACGGAAACATATAAGATGGAAATATGCAACAGGTGTTTGGGGGTGGTGGGGTAGAGAAGAGAGGGGGACTAGCTGCATCATACTTGCAGACACCTGGAACAGGCAATGGGCCTGCGTCTGCGCAGTGACCATGTCACAATTCTAAGAGGAGGAGTTAAACCGAGGTGGCTTCTGGTTAACGGACCAGTTTGGAAACAGAGGTGAGCTGCTTACCTGCTCTGCTGTGGGGTGGTAGTGCTTGGGAGCTCCTCAGTGTGGCTAAGGCTGACCAGTCCTGCAGGATGCTGGCTGTTCGATGTTAATAGCGACGAGGCAGATACTGCATTCGAGAGTGAAGCCATGCTGGGGACTGTGGGCGAGTCAGACTTCACTGCAGAACCAGCTGCAGCTGCGCAAAACAGGAGACGTGGAACGTTAGCCAAGTGAGGTTTGCTCTGTACGCCCTTGTCCGTTAGCGGCCTTGCCACCACCAAGGCCCCTCAAAGGGTCACAACCCACCAGGAGACAATCTACATACAGGGTCGTGAATGCTGCAACTTCATTTGTACCCAGGTGTCCAACCCTGGTGGTCCCCAGGCCACTTGTCACCACGGGCTTCAGGGTTTATGACATTTAAAATCAAACCAATTTACAAATCAGTACAGCTTAAAAAAAAACCCATGCCACAGGTCCACAATTCAATCCTGCCTTCGCACCAATACTACGAGGGCCAGACCCTGCACCTTTACATTGTATTCCCAGCACAGGAACAGGCCATTCAGCCCCGTGCTGGTGTTCCTGCTCCACACAGGCCTCCTCCCATCCCCTCTTCATCTCCCCCCATACCCCACCATTAACCTATCCTTCTATTCCTTTCTCCCTCAGGTGTTTTTCCAGTACCCCACCCCCCCCCCACTGTAACTGTACCTCTGTTATTCGCTTCCGACACTCCCTGTGGGAGCGAGTTCCACATTCTCACCACCCTCTGGTTAGAGGAGTTTCTCCCGAGTTTCCAATTGGATTTATTCGGGTCTTACCTTAGAGAATCATTTAAGTTTAGAACACGGGAGGCCCAGCTATTCGGCCCATCGTGTCCTGGCTAGCTGCAAAAAGTGCGATCCAGTTTAACCCCACGTGCTAGCTCTTGGCCTGTAGCCCTGTATGTTATGGAGAGTGCGTATCCAAGTTTAAAAAAATAAAAATGTGACGAGGGTTTCTGCCTCTACTATGCTCCCAGGTAGCGAGTTACAGACCACCACCCCTCCGGGTGAAAGTATTTCTCCTCTGCTCCCCTCCAAGCCTCCACTAATCACTTTAAATCCATGTCCCCTGGTTACTGACCCCTCTGCACAGGGGAACAGGTCCTTCCTATCTACGTCACCCAAGCCCCCGGGTTTTATACCCCTCAATTATACTTCACAGAAGCACAGAGTCCCTTTGGCCCATTGAGTCTGTACCGACACGTGAGAAACACCTGACCTACCTGCCTAATTCCATTTACCAGCACTTGGCCCATAGCCCGCGGCCTCCTCTGTTGCAAAGGTCAGCCCCCACAACCACCCCCGCCCCACAAGCAGGCGAGTCTCTACAGCTGCCCAAATCGGACCCCTTAAAAAAACAGGTCCGCCTCCGTTCCCCCACCCCCCGGCCCTCCTCAAAGCGCAAAGTCCGACTCACCTTCAATGGACTGCGATGTCTGTATCGTGCTGAAGCCATTCTGAAAAGAGAAATCACCCATCAGGGAAGAGTGCCACATATTCGGGAAGCGGGGGAACGAGACACGGGGTGGTGGGGGGGGAGGAGAATTAAACGCAATGCTGGGGATGGAGGAGGCAATTACCTTGGCTTGTGTCAGGTCTTTCTGAGGAGAGGAGGAGAGGGAGTTGGAGTATGAAGCCCGCTGGTTGGAGCTCTGCTCGTACTGCGTCCCCGGGGCGCTGCTCTGGCCTGTGAACGCTGCCGTTGTGATCGTGTTGGGCTGGTACCCGGAGTCTTGATTCTGATTGGAGGGGATCGTCGGCGACGACTCGCTGCAAGACAACAGGAGCGGTGAGAGAGAAGGTGCCCGCGACCACAGCAGAGGGAGGCGGAGGGCAGAGATGCATTTAAGGGGGTGGGGGGAGGAGGAGAGCTGGATAAACACACGAGAGAGGAAGGAATAGAAGGATATGTTGATGGGGGGAGGGGGGGAGAAGACAAAGAGGAGGGTGGGAGGAGGCTCGCGTGGAGCAGAAACACCAGCACGGAGCAGAGGGGCCGAGTGGCCTGTGCTGGAAACGCTATGTAATATCACGTAATGGACATGCTCACGTCAGAGGGCAGCATGATGAGGATAAACGTGCTTAAACCTGTATAATTAACAAGGGGAAATTAAAAACTTGCATTTATCCAACAGTTGTGTCGCAGGAACTCTCTTCCCCAGAGAGTGGCCAAGGCAGAGCCACTGAACATTTTTAAAGGAGGTAGATTGACTCCCGCGTTAGTCAGTCAAGAATCTCAGGTTACCAGGGTGAGGCAGAAAGTGGAGCTGAGGCCACAATCGGGTCAGCCACCATCTTAATGAATGGTGGTGGTGGTGGTGGTGGGGTGGGGGGGGCAGAGGAAGCAGGCGCGATAGGCTGAGTGGCCAACTCCTGCTCCTAATGCGTAGGTGCGTCTGCTCGGATGTAGCGCTTCATGGGGCTTCGGAAAATCTCCAAGTGCCATTTCGCAGTGGAGCCCTGCCATAAAGCTGGGAACGTCTGCAGCTGTGCACAGCAAGATCCCACAGCACGGTAAATGGCCAGACGTCAGCTGGAAAAAATAAACACGGGCACCGGCGAGAACTCTTCTTGGCAACTGTAGCCGCTGGATCGACTGCGACCAGGCAGAAGGGCCAGCCTTTGTGCTGTAAACGGTACGGAACGCACAGGCCCACACGGACACGAGCCCAAGGGTGAAGTCACGTGTTTTCAACCTGAAGCCAGGCTTGTGGTAATTTGTTCACAAGAATTCTTCCCCCCCCCCCCACCCCTCCACTCTCGTAGCTACCTGTCTCCCAATCTCTCCTCAGGGTCCAGATGCCAGGGGGCAGCTTCAGTCCCTGTGGGCGGGGCCAGCCAACGCACCTTCCTCCACCCCCACCACCCGCCTTCCACCAGCCCAACCCCATTACTTGCCCCACCACGTCAGAACGTGCCGAAACCTCGCAGGCGAGCTCGGACTCTCGGACTGCTTCAGTATCCGAGGCGTCGTAAGTGATACTGAACCCTATGCAATCGTCAGCGCAGTTGCTGAGCTAGACTGTAAACTCCCCCCACCCTTCCCAGTTTAGGTACATTTTTAAAAAAAAAATCCATTCATGCAAATGGTGGGCGCTGCTAGCAAGGTTGGCGTTTACTGTCCATCCCTGATTGTACAGTCGAGGACGAGGATCTTAAAACGGAGGCGCTGCTGGGCCGGGAGCCAGTGTAGGTCAGCGAGCACCAGGGGTGACCCGGTACAGGTACAGGGCAGCAGAGCGCTGGACACCCTCACGTTTCCAGAAAGCAGAACACGGGGAGCTTGGCGTACCTTGGAAGTCAAGTCTAGAAGGCAACAAAGGCATGGACGAGGGCTATAGTAGATGAGCCAAGTTAGGGACTGAGTTGAGCCATTCGAGCAGACATATAAAATTCCGGCAGGGCTGGACAGAGTGGATGTAGGGGTGATGTTTCCTTTGGCTGTGGGGTGGGGCGGTCTAGAATGAGGGGTCACACTCTCAGGGTATTGGGTAGGCCATTTAGGACTGAGATGAGGAGAAACCTCTTCAGTCAGAGGGCAGTGAACCTGTGGAATTCTCCACCACAAAGGGCTGTGGAGGCCAAGTCACTGAATATATGAGGAAATAGATAGGTTTCTAGACTCTAAAGGTGTCGAGGGGCATGGGGAGAGAGGAGTATGGTGTTGAGATAGAGGATCAGCCAAGAACATACTGAATGGAGGAGCAGGCTCGAAGGGCTGAATGACCTGCTCCTGCTTCTATGTTGCTACAGGGATGGAAATAAGAAGTCTTAGCGCACCTCAGCCTCTCAGCAGAGCGTTCTATTCCTTTCTCCATCACGTCCTGATCAAGCTGAAATGCAGGGGTGCTGGGTGGCTTGAAGAGAGATAAAAAGGAGCCTTTGGCTTCACAGTAGCGTTAAAGCCTCATTCTATTCTGATATATTTGACTTGACTTAAATTTGCCATGGGATGTGGACGCCGCTGGCTGGGCCAGCATCTACGGTCCGTCCCCAACTGGTTACTTCAGCAGGTGGGACTGCGTCGTCCCCTTGAGCCGCTGCAGTCCCTGTGGTGTAGGTACACCCACCGTGCTGTTAGGGAGGGAGCTCCAGGATTTGTGACCCAGTGACAGTGAGGGAACGGCCAATATCATTCCAAGTCAGGGTGGTGAGTGGCTCGGAGGGGAACTTGCAGTTGTTAGTGTTCAAACGTATCTGCCGCCCTTGTCCTTCTAGGTGGTAGAGGTCATGGGTTTGGAGTGTGCGGCCCCAAGAGCCTTGGGGAGTTGCATCTTGTAGATGGTACACACACTGCTGCTACTGTGCGTCGGTGGTGGAGGGAGTGAGTGTTTGTGGATGGGGTGCCAATCAAGTGGGGCTGCTTTGTCCTGGATGGTGTCGAGCTTCTTGAGTGTTGTGGGAGCTGCGCTCATCCAGGCAAGTGGGGAGTATTCCATCACACTCCTGACTTGTGCCTTGTAGATGGTGGACAGGCTTTGGGGAGTCAGGAGGTGAGTTACTCACCGCAGAATTCCCAGCCTCTGACCTGCTCTTGTAGCCACAGTATTTAAATGGCTGGTCCAGTTCAGTTTCTGGTCAATGGTAAACCCCCTTCCATGACGCTGATAGCGGGGGATTGAACAAGCCATTGAACATCAAGGAATTCTCTCTTGTTGGGACAGCATGACAGCCTGGCACTTGCGTGGCACAAACGTTACTTGCCACTTGTCAGCCCAAGCCTGGATATTGTCCAGGCCTTGCTGCGTATGGACACGGACTGATTCAGTATCTGAGGAGTGAATGGTGAACATTGTGCAATCATCAGCGAACAGCCCCACCACTGACCTTATAATGGAGGGAAGGTCATTGATGAAGCAGCTGAAGATGGACACGACCCTGAGGAACTCCTGCAGTGAGTTCCTGGGACTGGGGTTGGGGGGTGGGGGTGAGGGGGGGTGCATGGATGGAGAGAAAAGCATTAAATGTGTGTTCAGGCTTACCTTACAGCACTGGTGTAGAGGCTGCTCTGGGGCTGGCTCACTGGCACACTGGTTGTTGGGGTTGATTCGTACTCTGACAGCATGGGCTCCGAACCAAACTGCAAGGCCCCAAACTGCAGGTTTAACCCCGCGATGTCTGCCGAGGCAGGCATCTCCACAGCAGAAGACGGGATCTACGGAGGGGCAGGAGAGAAAAGTTCAGATGAAACGGCTTAACGTTCTTGGACGGGCTTTCCGGGCGCCGGCTGAAAAGACTCACATTCGTACACACGCAGCTTCAGAACGTCCCCGAAGCGCTTCCATACCCGGTGAAGTACGTAACCCAACAAAGCGCTTTCCGAAGTGCGGTCGCCGCTGTAAAAGGTAGGAACGGCGGCGACCGATTGGCGCACAGCAAGATCCCACAAACGGCCAGGCAGCCGTCATTCTGCTCCGAAGCAAACGCTGCGTTTTTTTTGGGGGGTAAGTATCGGCCCCAGGATCGTGGGAGGAACTCCCTCCTCCTCCATCAAAAAACTGGGGGGGTGGGGGGGGGGGGGGAGGTCCCCCTGGTTTGAAGGCCTCAGCCGACGGTGCAGGCTTTATTGCCCTTAGTGGGGCGGGGGGGGGGGGGCGGCACATGCCTGGGTTTTGTGCTCGAGTGTGTGGAGGCGGGGGGGGCGGGGAAGCCGCACAGAACTTCGACTCTGGCGAGAACGCCAACCCCCGCTGGGCAAAATTGGCCACTGCGTTTCCTACATCGCGACAGTGAACGCGCTTCAGAAGGCACGTCACTTGGCTGAAAAGCATTTGGTAAGGGCGGGGGTGGGAGGGGGGTAGAGGTGCCCCCTGGGGTGGTGGAAGGCGCCACGCAGACGCAAGCCGCCCTTCCCTGTTCCCTTCCGGCCGCCCGGGGTTGGCTCTCACCTTCGAGGAGATGGCCGCCTTTTTCTTCTGGGGCTTCAGTTTCTGCTGGGCAGGCTGGGGGCTGGAGGGCTGGTTCTCCGAGGAACCCGGAGAGGCTTGGGGGGCACCGGGTTTGTTCTGCAGGGGGGAGTTCGGCGCCGCCGTCGGCTGCTTGGTGGGGATGAAGACTTCCATCATGTTGGAGTTGGAGTAGGACTGCCGCTGAGCGAAGGGGCTGTGCACTGAAGACTCTGTTTGGCTTTTCAACTCTGGATTTTAAAAAGGAGGAAAAGGGAGATGCCTGTCAGCAACGTCACAGCTCCCAGGAGATCTGCACTTAATGCTGGGGGAACCCACTCGCGAATTACTGACCGCCTCGCTACCTACTGGAGATGGCCGCACAGACACAATGGCACTCCCTGCTCAGCCTGTTCTTCTTCCACCCCCACCCCGGGTTGTGGTATTCCCAACCCGCTACCCCGAGCGAGACCAGAGACAGGCAGAGGCCGGACGGATTCGATGGGCGACTCCCCGTCGCGGCCAATGACCCGAGGGTGGGGGTGGGGCCGCCCCCCCCCCCCGACCCCGGCAATGTGCCAGGTCCACATTCTGACGGTTCCAGGACGGGGCTCGAACCCACAAATCAGAGGGAAGCGCATCAAACTAGGGGCGCACGTGGATTGAATCTCAGAAAGGTCACCGCACTGGCCAGCCATTCGGCCTGTCGCATCCATGCTGGCCCTCTGCTGGAGCAACTCACCCAGTGTCGCTTCCCCCAACCTTTCCGCGTATCCCTACAAACGTTCTCTCTTTTGGATAACGGTCCGATTCCCTTTCGAAAGCCTCGATCGACTCCGCCTCCCCTACACTCTGAGGCAGCGCATTCCAGATCCTAACCGGTCGCTGCGCAAGGAAAGTTCCTCCTCATGTCTCTGTTGCTTCTTTTGCCAATCACCTCAAGTGAGTGCCCTCTGGTTCTCGATCCTTCCGCCAATGGGAACGGTTTCTCCCTCCCTACTCTGTCTAGGCCCCCCCTTGTGATTTTGAACACCTCTTTTAAAAAAAGAAAAAATCTCTCCGCCTTCTCTTCTCCAAGGAAAACAGTCCCAGCTTCTCCAATCTACCCACATGACTGAAGCTCCTCAGCACTGGAATCATTCTCGCGAATCTTTTCTGCACCCTCTCCAATGCCTTCATGGGGGAGCACAGAGGTAATGTCACTGGACTAGCAATCCTCAAGAGGCCCGGATGACTACTTGAAGGCGCTGGTTCAGATCCCACCACAGCAGCTGGTGGAATTTCAATTCAAGTAATAAATCGAGAATTGAAAGCTTGTCTCAGTGATGGCGATCGCTACAACCATCATCGATTGTGGTAAAAACCCACCCGGTTCACTCACGCCCCTTTAGGGCGGGGAAATCTGCCGTCCTTACCCGGTCTGGCCCCACACGTGACTCCAGACCCACAGCACACGTGGTTGGTTGTTAACTGCAACCGCACCCCCCGCCCCCCCCCCCCGAGATGGCCGAGCGAGGCCACTCAGTTCGAGGGGCAATTAGGGAGGGGCAGCAAATGCTGACTTTGCCGGCGACGCTCACAGGTGGCAGAACTGGATGTAATACTCCAGGTGAGGCCTAGCCAGTATTTTATACAGGTTTATCATGACTTCCTTGCTTTTATACCATGTCTTTACTTATGAAGCCTAGGACCCTGTACATTTGATTAGCCCCTCTAGCAACCAGTCCTGCCACCTGCTATGAGTTGTGCCTATCTAAGGACAGGCCCCTCTGCCCCTGCACTCTAATTAGAATTGTACCCTTTATTTTATATTGCCTCTCCTCACTCTTCCTACCAATGGGAATCAACGCACTTTGAAGTACACTCAAGAGCTGCTATTCTACGCAAAGACTTTTAATCCCTTGCTCGCGCGCTCAACAAAAGCGCCCCCCCCCCCCCACACCGGTCGATCTGCCGCTTACCAAAATGGCCGAGCGCCGAGGGCTGTGACGTGGGCCCCATGTCCCAGGAAGAGGCGGCGTTACTGGTGGGTTGCGTGTGCTGGGCTGCCAACTGTGCCAGGGCCTGCGCAGTTTTCAGCTGTTCCAGCAGCTGCGATCCCGCGGTGCTGCCGCCCTTGGGCTCACCCACGTCCCCAAAGTTCTTACTCAGCATTGTAACCTGGAGACGAAAAAGGCCGAAATTTATATATGCATGTAAAAAAAAAAGATTCACGACCCCGCGGGTGAAGAAATTTCCCCTCATCTCACTCCAAAATGGCCGAGCCCTTATCCTAAGGCCGTGACTAACCAAAGCCTGGCTTCAGGAAGTAAAAAAAAAACTCCCTGGCGCAAGGTCTCAGCTGAGGCGCACAACATACGAAAACCCGAAGAGATTTCGCACTGACCACCTCGGTTAACAAGCAGGCACCACTGCCTTAATCCCAAGAAAAACCGGACGCTTGACCTCTGTTTAAAAAGAGGCGGAATTTTGAACGCTCGGTCTGTTTCCTTCCGGCACCCACTCTTGCTGGGAATATTGGGGAGGCGGTGGCGAGGTCACTGGGTTGGTAACCCAGGGACGCAAGCTAATGCTCTGGGGGGACGCAGGTTCAAATCCTGCCACGGCGGCTGGTGGAATTTAAATTCAATTGATAAAATCTGGAATGTAAAGCTAGCCTCAGTAACGGTGACCGTGACAACTATCATCGAATGTCGTTAAAAAAAACCCATCTGGTTGACTAATGTCCCTTTAGGGAAGGAAATCTGCCATAGCCAGTTGGGCCTACATGTGACTCCAGGCCCACGGTAATGTGGCTGACTCTTAACTGCCCTCGGAGATGGCCTGGGTGGTCACTCAGTTCAAAGGCAATGAGGCTAAAATGCCAGCGATGCCCACAACCCAAGAAAGAAAAAAATTCGCTGCATTCACACTGCAAGTGACCTAGCTATTCAACTGTGTGGGGCATCACATCCAAATCCGATCCCTATCTTAACGGTTGTGTACACCCACCCCCCCCGCCCCTCCCCAACACTTCCAGCAAGAGACAGCGGTCAGGAGTGGCACGTTTCACCTAAGTGAACGTTATTTGCACAGGAACACCAATGGTCAACACGTTGGCAGCAAGTGGTTCGTCCGACGGGGAATCAGCCCATGGTAGGTGGAATCTAATCCTGCCCTGTCAGGTGCCCCTACTTGGGCATTTCCTGCACAGCTGGTTGGATAGCCACCTAGAAAGGGCAAACACTGGCGGGTTTTCCTCTCTTGAATCCTGGGGCGCTGGAGAAACCCCATTGCTGTCCTAACTCAGGTACAGGCAGAATCCAGCCTAAAACCAACCTGACTCAGTAGCACACTGGAGGCTGCATCACTCCCTTAAGCATCTCAAGAGGGTTTGACAGGGTCAATGCGGAGAGGCTGTTTCCCCCTCAATGGAGGGTCTAGGACACAGGGGCACGGTCTCAGGATAAGGGGTTGGTCATTTTGGACTGAGGTGAGGAGGAATTTCTTCACTCAGAGGGTCATCAATCTTCGGAATTCTCTACCCCAGGGAGCTGTTGATGCTCCACTGTTAGGATTGACAGATTTCTGGGGACTAAGGGAATTAAGGGATATGGAGGTAAGGTGGGAAAGTGGAGTTGAGGCAGAAGATCAGCCACAATTCTACTGAACGGTGAAGCAATATATATTTTATATATATATATATATATATATATATATATATATATGGGTTCGGGTAGTTTATATATAGAATAACAGATACCCGGGAGTGAGTTACAGACTGGAATCTAATCGAGGGGTTCGGGGGTGTTTATATATAGAATAACAGATACCCGGGAGTGAGTTACAGACTGGAATCTAATCGAGGGGTTCGGGGGTGTTTATATATAGAATAACAGATACCCGGGAGTGAGTTACAGACTGGAATCTAATCGAGGGATTCGGGGGGGTTTATATATAGAATAACAGATACCCGGGAGTGAGTTACAGACTGGAATCTAATCGAGGGATTCGGGGGGGTTTATATATAGAATAACAGATACCCGGGAGTGAGTTACAGAGTGGAATCTAATCGAGGGGTTCGGGGGGTTTATTTTTAGAATAACAGATACCCGAGTGTGAGTTACAGACTGGAATCTAATAGGGGTTCAGGACAGGGGAGGGACAGAGTTTATACACATTTTTTGTCCTACAGCAGAGCAGACCGGCTGTGCCAGGATTCCCTCAGCGCTCTGACACCAAAATCAGACCGACCCACACCCCCGACACAATCCCAACGCAACCCGGCCGTGCTTACCATATTGTGCTGAGAGAAAGTGGTCGGAGGAGATGGCTGAGACACTGGATGCTGTTTCGAGTTGTTGAACACCAAGGGCTGAGAGAGTGTGGGCGAGGCCGAGTTGTCCAAGGGAGCTGGCTCATTCTCCGACGAAGAGGAGGGCTGCTTCCCCAACAACACTGCCAGGTCAATCCTGCGTTAAGGAGGAAGGGAAAAGTCAAGCGGAACACCAAAGTTGGATCAATGTACATTAAGAGACCATATTGAAGCCCAGATACTCTCTGACCCAGCCAATGTAGGTTGAGCACACTGATTTAACCCAATAGAAACAAAATCTTTTTGTAAAAGATTTTATCTACTCAATCCCACAGAACTGTAAGGAAAATGAATAATAATTGCCTCTGCACAGAATTGCTACTGCACTTGTAGAAATTCAAACAGGATAGATATTAGAGTATATCTTCCTGCAATCATATGAACATATGAATTGGGAGCAGTAGGTCACTTAGCCGCTCGAGCCTCTTCTGCCATTCAATAAGATCATGGCCGATCTGATTGTAACCTCCTGCCTACCCCCGACAACTTTTCACCCCCTTGTTCAACAAGAATATATCTACCTCTGCCTTAAAAACATTCAAAGACTCTGCTCCCACCATCGACTCAAGATGTTTACAGCACAGAAGGAGGTCGGTTCAGCCCATCGTGTCCGCGCTGGTCAACAAAGATCTGACTACACTAATCCCATTTTCCAGCGCTTGACCCATAGCCCTGGAGGCTATGGCAACGCAAGTGAATATCTAAATACTTCTTAAATGTTACGAGAGTTTCTGACTCAACCACCCTTTCAGGCAGTGAGTTCCAGATTCCCACCAGCCTCTAGGTGAAAAAATTTCTCCTCAACTCCCCTCTTAGCCTTCAACCTCTTACCTTAAATCTATGCCCCCTGGTTATTGACCCCTCTACTAATGGAAAAAGTGCCTTCCTATCTGCCCTATCTATGCCCCTCATAATTTTACACCATCTTTTGAGGAACTCTCAACCCTCTGAGAAAAAAATCTCTCATTTCTGCCTTAGATGGCGTTCCCTTACTTATGAACAGTGACCCCCTAGATCCAGGTTCTCCCACAGAAGGAAACGTCCTCTCCATATCCATCCTGTCAAGACCCCCCCCCCCAGGATCTTAAAGGTTTCAATCAAGTCGCCTCTTATTCTCCCAAACTCCAGTGGTTAAAGCCTGAGCGGGAAGATGTACCCAGTGCTGACGGGAAGCCACAAGTACAGAGTGACAAAGTTTAACAGGAATTTATATTGGAAATGAAACAGCCTGAAGCTTTTTTTTTTAAATAAAATTGTAATTGTTTAGTACAGAAGGAAGGCATTCAGCCCATCTTGCCTGCACAAGCTTTTTGAAACATCTATCCAATTAGCCCCGCCCTGCTGTTGTTCATAGCTCAAACTTTCTTTTTTTAAAAAGAAAGTCCTTATCCAATTCTCTTTTGAAGTTACTGCTGAATCTGCTACCATACCCTTTCAGGCAGCGCGCTCCAGGTCATAAACTGAGAAGCAGAACGATATTCGGGTTTAAGGCACTACACAAACCCATTACCTCATTCACAAGATCTGGACATCGCTGGCAAGGCCCACATTTATTGCCCATTCTTAATAGTCCTTGAGAAGGTGGGTGGGTGGGGGGAAGAGAGAGAGAGAGAGAGAGAAAGAAAGAGAGAGAGAGAGAGAGAGAGAGAAAGGAGAGGAGAGCCACTTTCTTGAATACAACCAAGTGGTTTGCTCGGCCATTTCAGAGGGGCGCTTAAGAGTCAACCACATTGTTGTGGGCCTGGAGTCACGTGTAGGCCAGACCGGGTGAGGCCTGCAGATTTCCCTTCCTAAAGAGACATTAGTGACCCAGATGGGCTTTTAACGATAATCCAGTAGTTTCATGGCCACCGTTAGCTTTTTATTTCAGATTTAATGAATTAAATTTAAATTCCAGGAGGTGCCGTGGTGGGATTAAAACTCCCTCCCCCAAGCCTAGAGCGAGGGGGGGTGGGGTCAATGATAGTGTCCATAGCAGGGTCACCTAGCTCAGGACAGGTTGTTCAACAGAGCAGTAAACATGGTAACAGGGAAGGGACACAGGTTCAGTTGTCTGCACCGGTGCTGTCGATCGTGGCCATGTGAACAGCAGGAGCTGAGTGAAGGGAAGCTATGCTGCACCACCCACCCCCCAACACCCACACACACACTAATCCCCAGAAAGCCCTGGTGCTGGATGCCAACTTAACCTTCCAACTTCAGTCACTAGCTTCCCGAGTGTGTGTCAAGTGGAAACTCGCTCGTGCTAAATCTGCCATAAATCTCAGCATTCCCTGCTGGGAGGGAGACAGGTGCAGTGGTCTTGTCGCTGGACTCGTAATCTAGAGACCCAGAGCAATGCCTCGGAGATTTCCACTTGATTAACCACTTTCTCACCTTGCCCTGCCACCCTCAAATGATTTGTGAACACACCCCCAGCTCCCTCTGTTCCTGGACCCCTTTTCAAATAACGTGCTTGGTTTTATATAGCCAAGCCTCGTTGCTCTGACTAACAGTGGTATCACTCAACACCTCTCTGCATTAAATTCATTTGCCATGTGTCTGCAAATCCCCACCAGTCTGTGCCCTCTTGGGAGTCTGGAACTGTCCCTCACAGTTGACAGTTCTCTTTCCTTCAGCGTGACCAGTCCTGCTCCTGCAAAAGCAGCCAGGATCGATGGCCTCCGTCGTGTTTCTGCTCTGACGCTGGCACGTTGGCAGTGATTCGGGACACTGGCCCCTTCTCCTGCGTGTTGATGGCTGGGCGAGGCCAGACCCCGGGCACACCGTGACAGAATGGGTCCAAATTCCACGTTTAATCACCCAAAACAGCTTTGCCTGGCAGCAATTTGGAAAAGAAAACGAGAGGTGCACATTCAAAGCTGGCCGGGCAAACTGGGCGTGGATAAGCAAACACCACGGATTAGGAGCGGGTTTTGGCCACTGGGCCCCTCGAGACTGCTCCACCGCTCGGTAAGATCAGGGCTGATCTGACTGCGGGTCTTGACGCCGCATTTCGACTGCCCCCAATAACCTCTGATTAAAAAAATAAGTGATTTTTGAGTGGGTGCAATGAAGAGAATGCAGGGGAACGCACCACATACCTTTGCCCCGCTGTGATTGTCAGAGTCTCAGTTCCTGAAGGTAGAGGCCCAACATTGGAGGCAGTAAAAATCTTCGTCTCGGACAGCTGGAAAGAGCAAAGTCAAGTTTGGTCATTAGGTGGGGGAGAAAAGGTCTTCAATAAAATTTTTTTTTTTTAATCATTTCAACTGGCCAGCTGACAAATTCTCTGCATCCCTCCCCAAACCCAATATCACCAGAGCCCCCTTGAAACGTGGCAAACGTTGACGGTTACCTGCTACTGGAGATACAAGAGTGGGGAGTTGGGACCCTCTTGTCCGCACTCGGTTGGGGTCCTAACAGCATGTAGCACCCAACATGCAGTGAAAGGACTGTTAAAAGTCACTAATACCAGCGCCCCCCACCCCAGCCCCCACAAAGGCTTGTCGCCGGCTAAAAAGCATCAGCAATTTAGTTAAGTCATCGAAAGTTGAAATGTGAATCAGAGGACAACACTCGGCCATCATTAATCAACATCCATGTTTTAAACCGGCTGAGATCTGTGCGTGCTCATTCTTCAATGAGCCAGTCTGAAGGATGCACCGTCACTGCTGCCCTGAATCAGAGTTATGCATAAACTGTACAGAGCACCACTGTCTACCTCTCAATGCCTGGCCAGCTCACGTCGCAGGGTCCATGGGGCAGCACTGGCACAGAGTGCCATTGACCGGGCCCCACCTACCTCCGTGCTGGTGGGCACTGCGCCTTGCTCTCCGCCACCCCCCCCCCCAGCTCCTGTCCCCGACACACCCGACACCCGCCAGCTCGGCTGAACTGCAGCCTGGGCATGAGCTGCTCAGGCTTCCCAGCAGTAGGAGACAACTACCCCAAGCGAAACCCTCGCTGCCGGGTCACTGGACGCTCCCCGGCGACCTCCGCTTGGAATCTTCAGTCTCATCTCAACTGATTTCATCATTTGTTTAATTTGCTCAAGCTGAAAACCATTTCCGGTGGGTGATCCCCGGTCTCTGAAATTTTCAACCGTGTATTGCATCTGAATGGGAGTTGGGACTCTCTCCCTCCTATTGCAGCAAGGTGCATCTTCACATTAGGGTAGATTGCAACTCTGAAATGTCACTTAAGAGCAGAAGAGTTGGAGCAGGAGGCTGCACGTTGATCTTCTACATCAATTCCACCTTCCCCCTCACACCTCGATCCCCATTTCCAAAAGTCTATCCATCTCTCAGACTTGAAGCTATTCAACGACTGAGCATCGCTAGCTCTCTGGAGTCGAGAATTCCAAAGAGTCACCACACTCTCATCTCAATCCTAAGTGGCAAACCCCTTATTCTGAGACTGTGACCCCATGTCCTAGACTCTCCAGCCAGGAGTGGGTGGGTGGGTGGGTGGGTGGGTGGGGGGCACAACATCTACCCCTGTCAAGCCCTCTCAGAATCTTATACTTTTCAACGAGATTCTCTCTCGCCCTTCTAAACTCCAGAAATGTAGGCCCAGTCTGCTCAATCTCTTTGTAGGGCAATCCCCTTCACTCTATAAGAGTATATCTCGTAATGAAAACAAAGTGCTGGGGAAAGCTCAGCAGGTCTGTGGAGAGAGAAACAGAGTTAACGTCGAGTCCAATGCACAGGAGTCACACTGGACTCAAAACGTTGACTCTCTCCGCCGATGCTGTCAGACCTGCAGCCTTTCCAACACTTTGGTTTCATTTCAGACCTTCTTCATCTCTCAGGCGCAGGAAACCAAAACCGTCCATAGTATTCCAGGTGCGGTGTCCTATATCAATGGCAAAGCTTCCTTACTCTGATACTCCAAGCCCATAAGAATCAAGGCTAGAGTACCATTTGCCTTTCTAATTGCTTGCTGTGACCTTCACATTAAAACCTCTGTGTCCTGACAGCCCACTACACTGCACCCTTGCTTACAGGGGAGTTTGGGGACTCGTGTCTGTTGCGGCCAAGGGATAGAAATTTTACATTTAGTTGTGGCTCCTCGGGTTGGGTCTCGCATTGGCCCCTCTCTCTCGCCACTCCCTCCATTCCCGCCTCCAGTCTTTGCTCCCCCCGCCAACAGAACTCTTGCCTGATCTTGAACCGTGCTTTTGGTCATCTGTCCTAATCTGTCCATCTGCAGCTTGGTGTAGAGATTGGTTTGATAACGCTCTGATGAAACACCGTGGAACTTCTTAAATCACATTAAGGGCACTGTATAAATGCAGGCTATAGCAGATCCACCTCATTCCCAAATAAAGTGGAACAAAGGGCTAGGTAGGACATATTTGGAAATATGCACAAGTGACTGCCCAATTTATATGCTATTGATCTGAGGGTTTACATTGGCACCAACCTCCCCATACCATGTTACTATACTGTAATCACGCCCAGATAGTCTTTAATCTCAAAAGATATATATTTCTTTCCTTTATTCTTTCATGGGATGTGGGCGGCGCTGGCAAGGCCAGCATTTGTGGCCCATCCCTAATTGCCCTTGAACCGAGTGGCTTGCCTGGGGCTATTTCAGAGGAGCAGTTAAGAGTCAACCACATGGCTGTGGGTCTGGAGTCACATGTAGGCCAGACTGGGTAAGAACGGCAGATTTCCTTCCCTAAAGGGACCGTTAGTGACCCAGATGGATTTTTACGACAATCGATAATAGTTACTGAGACTATCTTTCAGTTCCAGGTTTTATTAATTGAATTTAAATTCCACCAGCTGCCGTGATGGGATTTGAACCCATGTCCCCAGAGCATTAGCCTGGGAGTCCGGATTACTAGTCCACTATGCCAGCCGTGGTTCAGTTAGCATCACTCTCCTCGGAATCAGGACTCCAGGGACCCCAAGCACAATATCTTGGCTGACGCTCCCAGCGCCAGCACTGAGGGAGTACTGCACTGTCAGAGGAGCCCTCCTTCAGACCGAGACTTTAAACAGAGACATTAGCCCTCTCGGGCGGCTGCCAAAGGGGAGACAGTGGTGAAGAGGTGATGTCACTGGACTAGTAATCTGGAATTCAAAGCTAGTCTCAGTAATGGTGACCATGAAAACGATCATCGATTGTCATAAGAACCCATCTGATTCACTAATGTGCCTTTAGGGAAGGAAATCGATCCTTACCTGGTCTGGCCTACATGTGACTTCAGACCCACTGCAATGCGGTTGATCTTAACTGCCCCTCTGAAATGCCCGAGTGAGCCTCTCAGTTCAAGAGGCAATTAGGGATGGGAAGCAAATGTAGGCCTCGCCAGTGAAGCCCACATCCCATGAAAGAATTAAAAAGTCATCCCACGGCCCCTATTGCAAAGGGCAGGAGAGGTATCCCTCATCGGGGAGGATATTTATCCCTCAACCAACATCACAAAAACAGGTAATCTGGGTCTTTTTCATGTTGCCGCCTTTGGGAGCTTGCTGTGTGCAAAATGGCCACCGAGTTTCCTATATAAACCGAATCAGATCTGTTGCTGTGTAGGAGGAGGCCGTTCAGCCCGCCGTGCCTGTACCAGCTTGTGAGCATTTTGACTTAATGCCAATCTTCTGCCTTTTCCCCGTCCCCCGCATGTTGTGTCCATTTAAGTAACCACCCAATGCCCTTATGAATGCCTCAACCGAACCTGCCTCCACACGCTTTTGAGGCGGTGCGCTCCAAAACCCTAACCGCTCGCTGTGAGAAAGGTTTTTCTCGCCTCGCGTTTGCGAGTTAGCCTTCACGCACCCCCCCCCCACCCCCCACCCCTCCAAAGGGCCAAGGAAAGCAGCCCCAACTTCTCCAATCTTTCCTCATAACACTGACTGCGATTCAGGGAGAGAAAAAAAAAAATGCAGCGTTTTGGGGCATCCAAAGGCGCTATACAAAGGCAAGTTTGCTCCGTCTGCGGCTCAACAATCAGTCAAGAGGTGAATTTACTCAGACGATCATCGGTGAGGGTGGGGGGGTTCTTCGAAGCTATTTTAAAATGTTAATTTGAAATTGAAGGCGAGAGAGAGAGAGAGACAGACAGAGAGAGAGAGAGAAGGGGGGGGGGGGGCGGGGCAGAGAGCGAGAGAGATCAGAAGGTACTCTTACCTGATAGCAGCCATTAACTGCTTTGGGAGGGTTCCTTTTGTCAGCAGGGCTCAGGAAGATGGTACCTGGTGCTGGCTGAAATACAGGGGAAACTAGAGATATCAACACAGGAGGGGCTCTTTATATAAGGAGACTGCACAAATAGAATTGCTTCGTGGCTCTACAAAGAAAACACTTTTCGCAGCCACACCCCAACTCAAAGAGGCAACTAAAGAAAACGCACTGAGACACAGAACCCCCGTTTTCCGAGATTTTCAGCCAGCAGCAGGCAGCCTCCTGACATCAGCTGGTGACAAAAGGCCACCGAATGATCTCTCCATTACAGTGCCTGCTATCGGGGAAGTCGGAAAAGTTAAAAAATAAATAAATAAAACGGTGAAACTTAGCCGCATAAACAAAGGCAAGTGCTACGAAGCAGATATCAGAGAAGCGATTAGTGGACCAAAATGGAAATCATAATTAAAATCTGGAATCTCTCTCCCCATCGTCACCCTGCAACCCCACTCCGTCCCCTCAGCCTGCCGACCCTGCAAATCGCTCCAAACCCTGCTCTGCATCACCTGGTGTAATATGGTGCCCCATTGACCAGGGAAGGTACTAATCCTTCTAAAGACAATCGAGGTCATATCTGAGCAACCTTACAGGGATGACAAGTCACCTTCGGAACCAAATTTCACCCCGACAGTCAGTCAGTCAAACCTGGGTTTGAGGAGGAAAGAGAAACGGGGGCCTGGGGTGTTGCGGGGGGCGGGGTGTCTCTCATCTCGTTACACTGGCGAACAGCAATGACGGACATCGACGTGACCCCTCCCCCCACAAGACATTCAGAATTTTGGTTGCTGATACAATAATGCATACTGAAAACCAAGTGCAAATACATGATGGGCAGGAAGTTGAAATGAGGAGGAAAGGAAGAAATGGGGAGGGGGGTGGGGTGGGGTTTATGCAGCCTCAGGTCCACAACTGCGCCTCGAGGCACCGACAACTGACGAGTTAATCCTCACGCGAGCCAAACAGCTGTTGGCAGCAAGAAACCACTTTTGGGGGGGGGGGGGGGGGGGGGGGGGGGAGGAGGTTTGGGAGGGGGTGGAGGTGAGGGAAAACAGCAGGTCTGGTGGGCGACTGCACACGATGGGTGGGGGGGCCAGCATGTACTTGGCTTGGCACCAGCTCTCTCCGGCCCTCACGACATCAGGGTGCCATGCTCCCTCCTGTGCCCATCTCCGAACCAACGCAGAGGTGAGAGATGGAGGTGGAGGTGGAGGGTGAGGAGGAAGGCAGCAGCCTCCTACCCAAACTCCTTGAACGCTACAGGGAGAAGTGCCTTCAACACAAAGTCATTTATCAGAGTCAGAGGGGGAGAGTTTTACACGACAGAAAAAAGCTAAACAAAAGTCACATTACATTAACCTTTCCGATGCTCGTACTTAAACCTGCATACATACATGAGGACTCTTCTTAAAAAAAGACACATCACAACAGCCACTTGTTAAAGAAACGTTGGCAGTTTTAAATACCTACATCTTCACTCCAATCGTCTGTGCCCCATTCCTCTGTAGCAGTCCGCCAAGCACCTACAACGTAAAGAGTTTTAGTATTTTTAATTTCGAAAGAGAAAAAAAAAATAAGCGAAGTCAGTGGAAATCCCTGCCTCAGGAACCACAGCTTGAGTGCAAAATTTCCCAAACAAAACAAAAGGTTTCCTCTTGCAGCACAGACGGAGCAGGTCTTGCGTATTCACTGGTCACTTCGTCTTGGGTTCGGTGGGTGATTCAGAACCCAGGGTCAATCTCAACCCCTGTGTGTGGGGTTTTGGTGGGGGGGGGATTGGAGCGACAGCACTAAACTCAAATGGCCAGGCTAGCTCCAGGGAAGTGGAAAAGACCGGGGGGGGGGGCGGTGTCGGTGTGTGTGTGTGTGTGTGTGTGTGTGTGTGTGCAGGGGGAAATTTCCACACTGTTGCAGCGCAGAGTGCTTTCCTGGAATTAGGGCTGAGTGTCCTACCCTGCATCTAACTGCAGGTTCTCAAGGTGCTAACATGCAAAGTGCCGCAGCCTCTGTTTTACTGGGTAAGAAATGTGGTGAAACAACTTTGGCGTGGCATTTTAATTTAAAGGGTAAAATAATTTCTGTGAGAGAAGGCCGGATGCTCTATTTCCCTTTGCCCTCCCTCTGGGTTCAACGGCAAAGAGGTGCGGCAAGGCAAGAGGGCTCAGATACCCTCCCTCTGTCCGTCCAGCGCTCCCACCCCACCCCCCACCACCAAACAAACCTCCCTTTCTCCTTGGGACAGCGCAGCTGAGGTTCGGGACCTTGACAGTTCGAGCAAAGATGACGCACCACCATTACCTCGCACTGCACGCTGCAGAGGGCCCCAGGAGGCCTGGGAGAGGAGGGGGGGGGTGGGGGGCGATTCATGGGGGAAGCTTTATCATCATCATAACTCTTTTCAGTTTGTCGCGGTTGCGAGGACTAAATTAAACCGTTACTTTAAGTCGACGAGGTCCGAAGGCTGGCAGGAAGTATTTGGACCAGGAACGAATCGGAAATGCTGCAAACTGCAGTAAACCTTCTTACTAAATCAAATACAAACTTTAAACTAAGAGCAGGGGGAGAGGCGGGGAGGGGGTGGGGAAGGAAGGAGGAAGAGAGCGAGAGACAAGAGCGGGAGCAAATGCAAGCCTAGCCGCAGTCTCTACACCAGCACGGAAATTGCATTCAAGTGTTGATCCTCTAATATATACAAGACGGGCGTAGGTTCAGTGCAAAGTGGGGCCGGTGGGGGGTTGGGGGGGGGAGAGATGATTCACCCTCCGCTTCTACGAGATGTGGGTTAGCAGCACTCGCCTTCCCATCCCAGGCTAGTACTTTATCGCAAGGTGGAAGAGGAGACAGCAAGCACAGGCTAGGTTTCTTCCCCCCCCCCCCACCACACCACCTTGCAAGGAAAGGGGTCAAATTATTTTTGGAGCAAATGATCACAGGCCCCCTGAGTAAACACTCCCCAGTAGTATTGTACCTGCCCTCTCTGGAAGCTACCCAACTGGGCCCACCCACCCCACCTGCCCTTTCCCCACTGCCCTGCAAATGATCCCCTTCAAGTATTTAACCGATTCCAGTTTCCGCAAGAAGAAACATGATGTAGAGGAAACAGAAGGATATTGCACCATTAATAACCAAGACCACCCTCTTTACGACCCTCCCGCGCCCCTGAAATTCTTTCTTCCCCCCTCCTGCCATCTCATGCCCAACTAAGCTTTGTTTTGTTAAAATTGATTTATGGGACATGGGCTTTGCTGGCCAGGCCCAGCATTTATTACCCACTCCTAATTGCCCCCTTGAGAAGGTGGTGGATGAGCTGCCTTCTTGAGCCGCTGCAGTCCCTGTGGTGTAGCACACCCACAGCGCTGTTAGGGAGCCCGGGGGGTGGGGGGGGGAGTTCCAGGATTTTGACCCAGCGACAGTGAAGGAACGGCCGATATATTTCCAAGTCGGGATGGTGAGTGGCTTGGAGGGGAACTTCCAGGTGGTGGTGTTCCCCATGTGCCTGCTGCCCTTGTCCTTCTAGATGGTAGTGGTTGTGGGTTTGGCAGGGTCTGTTGAAGGAGCCTTGGTGAGTTGCTGTGGTACATCTTGCAGATGGTACACACACTGCTGCTACTGCGCTGTGGAGGAGGGAGCAAATATTTGTGGAAGGGGTGCCAATCAAGGCACGGACAATGGCAGCTCCAAGTAGCGCTAAATAGTGTCGTTCTCTTGTGTCGGTGCAGAGGGCCTATTTGACTATGTAGGGCTGCACAGCCAATTGTTTTCCAGTCCTGGCTGCACATCCCCTGAGCATGCACGCGCACAGTTCCCAGCTGAGGGAACCCTCCACAGCCCCCCTCCCCGACCTCAAAGCCAACTAGGGCACCCCGGAGATTATGCGGCTGGGAAAACAGGCCGCGTGGCGCAGCGCACAGGGACGACCTCAGCCGCAAGGCGAGCCCCCGAGCTTCTCCTCTTCCACCTCTCCCACCCGCCACAAATTTCCAAGTCCAGAAATTAAGGAAAAAAAAAAATTCACAAGCAGGTGATTGAAGAAACAACAGCTGAAGTCCCCAAGTGGTAGCAAGGGTCAGTTGTGAGAACGTGCCTGTCTTGTATATATTGTATTAAAAACAGGCAAGGGGGGAGAGAGAGAGAGAGAAAGAGAGCAAGCATTCAGGACAGCTGTGACACCATCGTCGGGCTCGTGAAGCCACACGTAGGCAAATGACCCGCGTAACCTCGTTCCGATTGTATCACAGTCTTCCAGGCCACACACACACACCCAAGCCAAAAAATTCAAGTGCATTACACCGTAACCTTGAGCGTCCATTAAAGATGCACAGCAAGTACAAAACAGCAAACGTATCCACGTTAGCCCTAACGGAGGTATCTGAGGGACACCGGGTGCACCTGGATTAACCCTTAAAACTGCCTAAACGCTTCCAATTTGACTAGGCCCCAGTCCAGCTAGAATTGAGACGGCGATTACCCGCCTTTAAAGCACTTTCTGAAAGTTACAGGGTTCATTAGTATTTTGTTTTCCCCCTCTTAAAAAAAAAAAATAAAAATGGGTTTCCCTTTTAAAATAAAAAAAAAGAGGCAACAATTGTCTAAGAAATAAACTTTAAAGACAAAAGGCAGGTTAGGACAAAGCAAATTAAAAGCAAGAGGATGGGACGCGTAAAAAGGCATCCGCGGTGGTCAAAGGGTTAAGCATACCAGGCACAGTTTCAAACTTTCTAGGGCAATTAGCCCCATCGGCCCCAGTGACAGTGAATTGAAGCCCTGAAATGTAGAAACAAAAGGGAAAAACAAGAAAGAGACAATTGATGTAACTCAGGGTTAGTCTTTTTTTTTCTCTCAAAAAGGAGGCAGAAATTGTACCATGCCCTCCACTTCCCCTCCCCCCATCCCACCATCTCACTCCCCCACCTTCCCCCCCAACCTTCTCCCCGCCACTTTGCAAACAGTGCACCTGTGGGCGTTCATCGACAACGCTAAGCATCAGCAAATGCTTCGGAGCAAACTGGAGGCAATGGGTCTAACGTTACGCAGACCCCACCACCACCCCCCACCACTTAGCCTGAGCAATCCCGCCCGGGGGGGGTGGGGGAAGTTCTCTTGCGGCAGCCGAGGCTCGAGCCGCCAGTCAGGACTGTCCGAGGCCCCCTCGGGTCGTCTCCACCAGAACGGGCTCGCAGGCTGGGGGACTCCCCCGGCCTTGTCTTGCCGCGTGAAGATGCGGTGCGGGGAAGTGAGAATGGGCCCACCCAGTCTACGAACGTGAGCAGCAACGGAGCAAAGACAAAGTGTGTCTTGCCGGGGCTGAATTAAATCACTCGGGACCGATGAGGCTGGTTGAGCCCCATTTATTTATTTATTTATTTATTGGTTTAAATTAGTCCAGCGTAAACAGTCAGCGCAGGAGATGAGCCAACGTCCAGGTGTAACGGGTGCATTTGACAACCAGTCGGTGCATCTCAACCGGGGTTATGGAGGGGCTCGGGTTGGTGGTGGGGGGACCAGCACGGTTCAGGGAGCTGGAGTGTGCTGCCATGTGAGCCAACAACGCTCAAGGTCAGGTGGCTGACCCCGAGGCAGGGTTAAAGATAGCATTTGGGCTGCTCTATCTTTACTCCAGGGAGAGTTGAATCCCTCTCACTCATTAAGTACTGGTGGTAGGCAGCCTCCATTTTCTCTCCGTTGTTTCGAGTGGTCTTGTCTATTATAAGGCTGCTAGTCCATCAAATTTTAACCGTTAGTTCCAACAGTTTTAAACCTAAAGAGATATATGAGTCTTTAAACCCCAAATTAGTTCCGTCAATCTCTCCCTTTCTACCTTTGCCCTGAACCCCGCCTATCCAAGGCGCTGACATAGCTTCAGACAGCAGCAGCCTTCAGTACCTGACCCATGCTTCACGGGTGAGCCCACTCGAGGGCACCGGCCTAACCCTGCGCTCACCAGGTAGCCCGCCCGCCCGCCCACCCACCCACCCAGGGGCGATAACACATGCCGCACAGCCCGAGCTGCGGCAGAAGCAGGGCGTCAGCGCAGTTCGGAGGCTGGGGGAAGGGGGCAGCTTGCGCTGCCCGCAGTATAGAGGGTGCAAGGCAGCAAACACAGCCGGGCCGCGGTCGGGAGCGGGGCCCCTGGCTGATTTCACTCCCGGGGCACCCCCTGGACGGGGAGAGAAACGGCTGCATCAGCTCGGAAACCCACGCCAGCAAGTCGGAGGTTAAAGCCCGTTCTCGACGATTTGGCAAACCTGACAGTGGAAACAAATTCGAAGAGAGAGAAAGAACAAATCAGTTACATACTCAAAATGGAAAAATAATGCGGGGTGCTGAGGTGTGGGGACTAATTGGATAACTCTTTATAGAGCTGGCATGCACACAGTGGGCTGAATGGCCTCCTCCTGTGTGATGGAACAGGACAGAGAGTGTGGGTTACCCTTCAGACCAGCAGGGCAGCGAGAAAGAGAGGAGCTCGTGATTCCGTTATCCCCCACCCCAGTAAAGACGCACACTGGCACTCAGGTCGACTACGCAATCCTACCCCCCACCCCCCCCCCACCCAATTTAAACATCTCGCTGCACGGCAGATGCGCAAGCAGCCAGCGGCGGCTTCCGAAACATGACCGGACATCCTCCGCTGGCAAAACGTCCACCCTGCTAGACCCCGAACTCTGGCCGCACGCGTCGACAAGAGCAAGCTGCTTACTCGTCCCGTCGTCCGGTTCGAAGCTGCCGGTGCTGTTCCATGTCGGATTGGGGTTTCCATAGTACTCGTCTGTGCTGGCGGGGTCCGTGTAATCAGCCGGATTAAACGTCCTGCAATAGGAAGGGAAACCCCTAATACAAACTCAGGAATTTCACACCCCACGCCCCCGCCCCAAAACGCCACAAGTAATTCCAACGGGGCAGTTGAGAAGAGTTTCCAATGAAATACGACAGCCTAACTAGTGTTTCCTTGCTTGGCTGGGGCTCTCAGGAGGGAATACAAGTCCCACGCCCTGCGTCACCCCCCCGCCCACACACACACACACACACACACACACACACACACACACACACACACACACACACACACAAACACACACTGCGCTCACTGACCTACATCAGCTCCCAGTCAAGCAATATCTTGATTTTACAATTCTCATCCTTTGTTTTCAAATCCCTGTGTGGCCTCGCCCAGCCCCTATCCCCGCAAACCCACAACCCTCCAACATCTCCACAATCCTTCAGTTCCGGTCCTGGTCCATTCCCAATCACAATCGCTCCACCACTGGCGGCCTGGCCTTCAGCTGCCTGGGGCCCTCAGTGTCTGGAATTCCCTCCCTAAAATCCCTGCACATTTCCTCCTTTTAAGGCGTTTCTTAAAACCTCCCGCCTTTTACAAACTAAAGCCTGCTTGTTTTTAAACAAGCACCTTATTAACTCGCTCTGTTTACGCAAATGGATGCCAAAGTGTCTCTGTTCACCCACATTTTTCCAAAATCATGCCTCTTTTTTTAAAAAAATTGGTTCACGGGCTGTAGGCGTCACTGGGCAAGGCCAGCATTTGCTGCCCATCCTAGTTGCTCTTGAACTGAGTGGCCTCGCTCGGCCATTTCAGAGGCTAGTTAGAAGTCAACCACGTGGCTGTGGGTCTGGAGTCACATGTAGGCCAGACCGGGTAAGGACAGCAGATTTCCTTCCCTAAAAGGACATCAGTGACCCAGATGGGTTTTAACTTAAAAAAAAATTTAAATGTCACCAATAGCCTTGGATTACTAGTCCAGTGATATCACCACGCCACCGTCTCCCCCTTGGTAGACTTGCTTTTCTATATTAGTCCTCCTGATGTGTACCACTTCACACTTGGCTGCACAGCACTCCACGTGCCATGCTTCTGTGCATTTCACCATCCCGAAGCCAACAATTATCCCTGCCTTATCTTGCATCTTCCTTGATCGTACCTTCGATCTCCAATGAACTGATAACGTTGACTCTCATAGCCCAGTGCTGGCTGATTAGTTGAACGACAATGTGTGGGGAAAGGATGAAATCACCAATTAAACCCAAAGCCGGTTAGAACATGGCTCCACATCCACGCACATCAGATTTTTACCATTCCGTTACTGGATGATACCATCCCCATACACAACTATATAGTGCAGGAGGCCATTCAGCCCACTCTGCCCATGTCAGCTCTATGTCAATTCTCTACCCCATTGGAGGTTGGGCCTATACTCAATGGAGTTAAAGAGGGATGAGAGGTGATCTTATTGAAACATTTAAGATTCAGGGGGGCGGGGACTTGACGGGGTGAATGCTGAGAGGATGTTTCCCCTCACGGGGCAATCTAGAACTAGGGGACACGGTTCAAAAATAAGGGGTCGCCCTTTAAGTGGGAATTTCTTCTCTCAAGTGTCGCTGGTCTGTGGAATTCTCTTCCCCAGCGAGCAGTGAAGGCTGGGTCATTGAATATATTCAAGGCCGAGTCAGGCAGGGTTTTGATTGACAAGGGGATTAAAGGTTATGGGGGACTGGAAGTTGGAGTTGAGACCACTGTCAGATCAGCCATGATCTTACTGAATGGTGGAGCAGGTGTGAAGAGCCAAATTGCCTACTCCTGCTCCTCCTACTTATGCTCCCTTTGGAAGATCTATCCAATCAGTCCCACTCTCCCCCCCGCTCTTTCCCCAATCGCCCTGCAAATTTTTCCCCTTCGAGTATTTATCAGATGTCCCCCCCTTTTGAAAGTTCCTATTGAATCTGCTTCCACCGCCCTTTCAGGCAGCGCCTTCCAGATCACAGCCACTCGCTGCGTTTAAAATTCTCATCTCCCCCTCTGGTTCTTTTCCCGATTCTCTTCGATCTGTGTCCTGTGCGCTTGCGCCACCTTCCAACGGTGCCACCGGGATCGGACCAGCCAAACAGACGACCCAAAGCCAGAGGTTTTGAGCGTCCAAATGTCTAGTTGTGACTAACTGTGAGACCGAGCACCCAGCGTGGTCATTTGCAGATGGCGAGAGAGACGGTGATCAGAGAGTGAGCCACGCAACCCTACATCTGCTGTTAATATCCCCTGACCTGGCTCAGAAGGCCAGTGGTACAAACAATAGCTTTGTCTTCTCACCAGCAGCAACTGCAGCACTGCTAGTGTCGACCACATCCTGAGAGCGCGACAGACAGGATGATGATGGAGGTCAAATGCCATTAAGGCAAGTAACATCTGACAGACCTTGCAGCAATGAGCTGCTCCCTGACCTCCTGCAGGGGGCAAGTTCCCTCTGGATCAGAGATGGAGCAAGTCACTTCCTCCAGCTAAGAGGGCTTCAACTCACTCCCCGTCCTGACTCGCACGCGAGCTGGGACCCGAGCTGCGAGCTGTGCAAGGGCCCTTGTGTGACCGACTGCCCCTCAGGTTGGCCGCTGCCCTCAAGGAGAAGGGGAAAGGGGGAAAACACACTTTGCTCGGGCCAGGGAGTCACTCAAACCGTGATCTGCAAGTCCTTCCTCGTCTGAGGGGAGGCGTCTGTACTTCATGTCTTATCACAGGCAGCAAGTGACAGCGTCTCTCAAGCACCAAGAATCTGAACACTTCAAACACTTCTGACCAAGCAGCAGAAAGTATGAAAACACACCACAAGAGGGGTTATATAATTAACAACACTGCGTCCCAGAGTAACAGCCATATGCTTTGCACCAGTGCACGGACATCAAAAACCCACCGTATTTTCATATCACACACCACCAACAACAGAGGTGGGCAATATATTAGCAAAAGAACGCCAGCCACCAGGGTAAGACAAAGCTGCAAATCCTTTGGGACGCTGAAATCTGAAACATTTAAACCCCAACAAGACTTTTCAGTCCTTCCGAGTTAGCAGTGGGCCTTGAGGCAAGTTGCAGCCTGCTAGCGAGGCTCTGGAGTGTAGCGTCACAAACCCAAGCTAACCAAGTCCAGCGTGGGAACGGTCAAACGCACTCAACAAGCAAATCTATCTGGTCATTACCACATAGATGTTTGTGGTACTTTGCTGTGCACAAACTGTCCTATCACACGCGCCAAGTCTTGTTCACCCATCACATATGAACAGATGAACAAGGAGCAGGAGTAGGCCACTCAGCCCCTCAAGCCTGCTCCACCATTTAATAAGATCATGGCTGATCTGATAGTAACCTGAAATCTGCATCCCGCCTATCCCCGATAACCTATCACCCCCTTGTTTACCAAGAATCTATCCACCTCTGCCTTAAAAATGTTCAAAGGCTCTGTTTTCATCACCTTTTCAGGAAGAGTGTTCCAAAGACTCATGACCCTCAGTGAAAAAATTTCACCTCGCCCCTTATTTTTAAACAGTGAACTCTGTCTCAGGCCTCAGGTTCCTCATTAAGCAGCTCAATTTTCAGATTCTCATCCTCATTTTCCAATCCCTCTGTGGCCTTGTTCCACCCCTATCTCTAACCTCCTCCAGCCCCTACACCCCTCCCTATCTCTGTAACTTCCTCCAGCCCCTACACCCTCCCTATCTCTGTAACTTCCTCCAGCCCCTACACCCCTCCCTATCTCTGTAACCTCCTCCAGCTCCTACACTCCTCCCTATCTCTGTAACCTCCTCCAGCCCCTACACCCCTCCCTATCTCTGTAACCTCCTCCAGCCCCTACACCCCTCCCTGTCTCTGTAACCTCCTCCAGCCCCTACACTCCTCCCTATCTCTGTAACCTCCTCCAGCCCCTACACTCCTCCCTATCTCTGTAACCTCCTCCAGCCCCTACAGCCCTCCCTATCTCTGTAACCTCCTCCAGCCTCTACATCCTTCCCTATGTCTGTAACCTCCTCCAGCCCCTACACCCCTCCCTATCTCTGTAACCTCCTCCAGCCCCTACACCCCTCCCTATCTCTGTAACCTCCTCCAGCCCCTACAAACCTCCGAGATCTCTGCGCTCCTCCAATTCCGGCCTCTTGCGCGTCCCCCGATTCCCATCGCTCCACCATTGGTGGCCGTACCTTCAGCTGCCTGGGGGGGCCCTGAGCTCTGGATTTCCCTCCCTAAACCTCTCCACCTCTCTCTCCTCCTTTAAGATGCTTCTTAAAGCTGACCCCTTTGACCAAGCTTTTGGTCAACCTGTCCCTATGTGGCTCAGGGCCAAATTTCTTTGAGGCCTTGGTGTTTTATTAAGTTACAGGTAATAATATAAACACAAACCACAGTCATTGCCAAGTTTTCTACATTATGACAGTGACTACACTTCAAATATACTTCAGTGGCTGTAAAGTGCTTTGGGGTGTCCCCATGTCATGAAAGGGGCTACAGAAATGCAAGGTCAATTTACTCGGCTAAGTAAGAGCTGCCTCCTTGTTTTCAGGGCATCTTTAACAGAGGGAACATGTTCCCCTTCTTGCCCTCGGTACTTGCAAGGAAAAACACTTTGGGAGCCCTCAACTCAACTAGCCAACTCTGACTGGACCATCAGGAGGGGTGTCACTGTTTTCGCTGCCCCTCTGACTTTTCCCCAGTCTGGGTTTCTCCAACTCCCCTGGAGTCAGCATCTCCGTAACCCTCCAGGCACATTATTTCAGACCTGCATCACCATTGGCTTTACAGCAAGTCTTTCCCCTACCGGTGTCCGTTTAAGTTTGTTGAATTTATTTAAAACAGCCCAGGACAGAACACAGCAGCAAAACCACTGAAAACGATCAACAAGTCTCTCAAACAGCTATTGCAGCCAGAGGTAATTAAATGAATGTTTGATTCAAAAAAAGGCAACTCACCCCATCCCTTGAGCAGAAAACCTCCCTCCTCTCCGTCCCAAGCCTGACAGCAAGAAACAAAACAAAACCAGAAAAGGTTTCAGCGGAAAGGAAAGCATCAACAGGAACATACAAGACACACTGTTTAGTCACATTGATCTTCCTTGTGAGATCCTTTACAGAGTACAAGTTCACACAGCTCATGAGCCTCCACACATTATCCCCGTAACCTCCTCCAGCCCCGACACCCCTCCCTATCTATGTAACCTCCTCCAGCCCCTACAGCCCTCCCTATCTCTGTAACCTCCTCCAGCCCCTACACCCCTCCCTATCTCTAACCTCCTCCAGCCCCTATACCCCTCCCTATCTCTGTAACCTCCTCCAGCACCCCCTACACCCCTCCCTATCTCTGTAACCTCCTCCAGCACCCCCTACACCCTTCCCTATCTCTGTAACCTCCTCCAGCCCCCCCGACACCCCTCCCTATCTCTGTAACCTCCTCCAGCCCCCCCTACACCCCTCCCTATCCCTGTAACCTCCTCCAGCCCCTATACCCCTCCCTATCTCTGTAACCTCCTCCAGCCCCTACACTCCTCCCTATCTCTGTAACCTCCTCCAGCCCCCCCTACACCCCGCCCTATCTCTGTAACAACCTCCAGCCCCTACACCCCTCCCTATCTCTGTAACCTCCTCCAGTCCCTACACCCCTCCCTATCTCTGTAATCTCCTCCAGTTCCTTCACCCCTCCCTATCTCTGTAACCTCCTCCAGCCCCCCCTACACCCCTCCCTATCTCTGTAACCTCCTCCAGCCCCTACACCCCTCCCTATCTCTGTAACCTCCTCCAGTCCCTACACCCCTCCCTATCTCTGTAATCTCCTCCAGTTCCTTCACCCCTCCCTATCTCTGTAACCTCCTCCAGCCCCCCCTACACCCCTTCCTATCTCTGTAACCTCCTCCAGCCCCTACACCCCCTTCCTATCTCTGTAACCTCCTCCAGCCCCTACAGCCCTATCTCTGTAACCTCCTCCAGCTCCTACACCCCTCCCTATCTCTGTAACGTCCTCCAGCCCCTACACCCCTACCTATCTCTGTAACCTCCTCCAGCCCCCACCCCCTTCCTATCTCTGTAACCTCCTCCAGCCACTACACCCCTCCCTATCTCTGTAACCTCCTCCAGCTCCTACACCCCTCCCTATCTCTGTAACCTCCTCCAGCCCCTACAGCCCTATCTCTGTAACCTTCTCCAGCCCCTACACCCCTCCCTATCTCTATAACCTCCTCCAGCCCCTACACCCCTCCCTATCCCTGTAATCTCCTCCAGCCCCTATACCCCTCCCTATCTCTGTAACCTCCTCCAGCCCCTACACCGCTCCCTATCTCTGTAACGTCCTCCAGCCCCTACACCCCTCCCTATCTCTGTAACCTCCTCCAGCCCCTACACCCCTCCCTATCTCTGTAACCTCCCCCAGCACCTACACCCTCCCTATCTCTGTAACCTCCTCCAGCCCCTACACCCCTCCCTATCTCTGTAACCTCCTCCAGCCCCTACACCCCTCCCTATCTCTGTAACCTCCTCCACCCCTACCTATCTCTGTAACCTCCTCCAGCCCCCACCCCCTTCCTATCTCTGTAACCTCCTCCAGCCACTACACCCCTCCCTATCTCTGTAACCTCCTCCAGCTCCTACACCCCTCCCTATCTCTGTAACCTCCTCCAGCCCCTACAGCCCTATCTCTGTAACCTTCTCCAGCCCCAAAACCCCTCCCTATCTCTAACCTCCTCCAGCCCCTTTACCCCTCCCTATCTCTATAACCTCCTCCAGCCCCTACACCCCTCCCTATCCCTGTAATCTCCTCCAGCCCCTATACCCCTCCCTATCTCTGTAACCTCCTCCAGCCCCTACACCCCTCCCTATCTCTGTAACCTCCTCCAGCCCCTACACTCCTCCCTATCTCTGTAACCTCCTCCAGCACCCCCTACACCCCTCCCTATCTCTGTAACATCCTCCAGCCCCTACACCCCTCCCTGTCTCTGTAACATCCTCCAGCCCCTACACCCCTCCCTATCTCTGTAACCTCCTCCAGCCCCTACACCCCTCCCTATCTCTGTAACCTCCTCCAGCACCCCCTACATTCCTCCCTATCTCTGTAACATCCTCCAGCCCCTACACCCCTCCCTATCTCTGTAACCTCCTCCAGTCCCTACACCCCTCCCTATCTCTGTAACCTCCTCCAGCCCCTACACCCCTCCCTATCTCTGTAACCTCCTCCAGCCCGTACACCCCTCCCTATCTCTGTAATCCCCTCCACCCCTACCTATCTCTGTAACCTCCTCCAGCCCCCACCCCCCTTCCTATCTCTGTAACCTCCTCTAGCCACTACACCCCTCCCTATCACTGTAACCTCCTCCAGCTCCTACACCCCTCCCTATCTCTGTAACCTCCTCCAGCTCCTACACCCCACCCTATCTCTGTAACCTTCTCCAGCCCCTACACCCTTCCCTATCTCTGTAACCTCCTCCAGCCCCTATACCCCTCCCTATCTCTGTAACCTTCTCCAGCCCCTACACCCCTCCCTATCTCTGTAACCCCCTCCAGCCCTCCTACACCCCTCCCTATCTCTGTAACCTCCTCCAGCCCCTACACTCCTCCCTGTCTCTGTAACCTCCCCAGCCCCTACACTCCTATCTCTGTAACCTCCTCCAGCCCCCCTACACCCCTCCCTATCTCTGTAACCTCCTCCAGCCCCTACACCCTCCCTATCTCTGTAACCTCCTCCAGCCCCTACACCCTTCCCTATCTCTGTAACCTCCTCCAGCCCCTACACCCCTCCCTATCTCCAACCTCCTCCAGCCACTCCACCCCTCACTATCTCTGTAACCTCCTCCAGCCCCTATACCCCTCCCTATCTCTATAACCTCCTCCAGCCCCTACACCCCTCCCTATCTCTGTAACCTCCTCCAGCCCCTACACCCCCTCCCTATCTCTGTAACCTCCTCCAGCCCCTACACCCCCTCCCTATCTCTGTAACCTCCTCCAGCCTCCTCACCAAGTGGCAGACGTGGTGGAGGTGGTGTTGCCTCCACGGGCTTGCTGCCCTTGTAGGTGGCGAGGCTCGCAGGCTTTGGGAGGGGGCTGTCGTGAGCTGCACCCCAAAAGTTGCTTACCTCTGCCTCTGCCACGGCCTCGCCTGCCCCTCTCAGAGGCCCTGCCAAAGGTTCCACTGCTCTTTGCTCCATCCAGTCCATTCTCTTGGCCCCGAACTGTGAAGCAGAAAAAAACCAAGTGAAGCGTTACATTATCCTCAGCTGTAAGCTAACACAGTCAGGATAAATAAAGTAGCACCCTGTTTATTATTGAAGACTTTATTGCAAGGGGAATGGAGCATAAAAGTCTTGCTACAGTGTCCAGGCCATTGGTGAGATCGCACTTGGACTACAGCACACAGTTTGGGTCACCTTACTTAAGGGATTTACTTGCATTGGAAGCAGTTCAGAGAAGGTTCACCCAAGCTGATTCCTGGGGTTTGTCTTATGAGGAAAGATTGAACAGGTTGGGCTTATACCCATTGGAGTCGAGACGATCTTATTGAAACATATAAGATCCTGAGGGGGCTTGGCAGGGTGGATGCTGGGAGGACCTTTCCCCCCGTGGGAGAATCTAGATCGAGGGGGGGCACAGTTTAAAACCAAGGGGTCTCCCATTTAAGGCAGAGACGAGGAGGAATTTCTTCTCTCAGGGGGTCTGTGGAATTCTCTTCCCCAGAGAACATTGGAGGAGGTGGGTCATTGAATATATTCAAGGCTGACTGACTTGAGACAGATTTTTGATCTACAAGGGGGTCAAGGATTATTTTGGGGGGGGTGGTGGGGGGGAAACAGGCAGGCCAAGTCAAGGTCACAATCAGATCAGCCATGATCTTACTGTTTGGGGAACATGCTAGAGGGGCTGAATGGCCTACTCCTAATTAAATTTATTACGTTCCCCTAGGTGACTCTGTCTGCCTTACACTTTTGAAGTGCTTAACTGGCTGTGAAGCACTTTGAGACGTTCGGAGATTATGACTTTAAGGATAGATCTGGAATTTAATTTGACCGGACGAAAGGGTCTAGTATTACCTCTGACAACGTAGCACTTAGCGTGATGGAGGAGTGCTAAACTGAAACTTGGCAGCTGAATGCACAGCCGTAAGTGGCTCTTTTCTCTCTGACGCAGTAGAGGTCTTCAAAAGCGCGGAGGAGTTTGAAAAGGTAGACACGGAGAATCCAAAAGTAGGCTCGACACAGACGACAGTCGCTAATAAATCCAACGGGGAATTCAGGAGAAACTCCTTTACCCAGAGAGCGGGGAGAATGCGGAACTCGCTCCCACAGGGAGTGGTCGAGGTGAATAGCAGAGATGCATTTAAGGGGGAAGCTGGATAAACACATGGTAGAGAAAGGAGTAAAAGGATATGTGGAGATGAAGTTGGTTGAGGCGGGGTGCGGGGGTGGTGGGGGGGGGGGGGGGGGAGGGGAGGGTGGGGGTGCGCTCAGGTGAAGCATTAATACCAGCACAGATTGGATGGATTGAACGGAGCGTCTCCACACTGTAAAGCTCTATGTAAAATTGAGAATGCCTCAGGAGGCAGCCTCGGCCGGCACACTTACACTCCCTGCCCCGGCTTGCTCCCCTTCCTCTCCTGCCTCCGCCCACGCGCCTTCGGCTGAATTCCCGGTCTCTGTCGCGCATTTCTTTGCTCTCCTCATTTCCCTCCACCAGGCTGGTCTCCTTCGGTCCCGCCAAACTCTTCTTCTTCCCGACCATTTCCCAAGAGTCCTGCGCGCACACAGAGAGAGAAAAAAAACAGGCTGACCAAGTCCAATCACAAGGTGGGGCCCCGCTGTCGGCAAACACACAGGTGAACGTGCCCTCATTCACACGCTCCGAATGGCCGAGGTGTTGCGACGGGCAAAGCAATGGGGAACGAGAGGCTTGTGTGACTGCATGTCGCTTCCCGCAAATGAGCCAAGCTACGAGCTCAACTGGCCATCTTAAATCGATTGTTGGCGCAGCTATTACATTCATACGCGAGGACCCGCTGTCTGCAAACAAAAGGAATATGCTCAAGCCTTGTGCATTTTCTAAACTGTCCGGGAGCTTATAATAGCCCCTCCGTGGCAATGACTTGGTCAATCAAAGTCAACTTGCCAACCAAACCTTTTTTTCCAGTATAAACTGCGATAGCTTGGAATTTGCCACTCTTATATTTGCCCTAACGAGTGCAAGGCAAAAAGCTTCAGCAACGTGTCTCTCTCTCCAGCAAGATTCAAGCTCTTTTCAATGAACCTTGGCTGTGAGGTGCAGAGCTTGCCAGGGTGGGCGCTTTCCCCTTGATTCCGGCCCTTCAGATCTAGGAACAGTATCGAAATCCAGGCCAGGGCTGGAGGCCACAAGGGCAACCCCCCAACCCCCCACCTTCTGTGACCCGCGGTCGTGATTCAGGTCTGAGCAGGCGAGAGCTCGGAACTCAAAAGCCGTTCCCAGTGCAGCACTTAGTGGGCAATCTCACTCGAATGCTCTCAGGACAGGAGGCAGTGGGGGGGGGGGAAAAAGAGTGGTAAAACTCCACACTGGGTCAATTAGATTAATAAAAGGTTTTGCCAAAGAGCTTGCAAACGCTCAGTGCACAGGCTACCATGGGCTGGTACTAGAGAGCTGCTGATGTGTGATTCACCCAGCATGAATTATGGCTTCAGGATAGGCCAACAAAAAAATTTGGTGGGGAGGCTGTGGGGTGGGGGTGGGGGGTGCATCCCCATGGAACCTAGTTCCTTGTGCCCACAGGGAAGTTACCATCTGGAATTGAAGTTACAGTGAGGTTCAGCATTCAGTCCACTGGCCCGTAATGTTGGCGCTTTGGTCCCACACAGGGGCATTGCTGGGGGTGGGGTGGAGGGTGCACTGTCGCAAAGAGGTGGCGCAAGGAAAAAGTAACACAATCAACCGGAGCAGCTCGCCCTGCGGCCCCCAGCAGCCCAGGAGCAGGCAGACTGTGTCAGCGCAAGAATCAAAGGGAACAGAGCAGGCGGATTCAATGAAGAGAAAGACACACACACATACACACACGCAAACGCAGCAATGTCTCAGGTAATGCAGGCTCCCAGCCATTTCCCCATCTCCAATGACCCCTCAGAGGTTGTATGTAAAAGCAGTACCGTATCTGGGTTTCCTTCCAGGAGTACATTGATGGCCCTGTTGACATCACCGTTGCAATCGTGCAGAGCAATCATGCATTCATCCTGGTTCTTGCCCGTAATGTCAATCAGCTGCGGGGACACAGGAGGCTGGTTCAGTTAACTCGCATTATAATTTCCATCTTGCCCGAGCGCTGGTGAGCGGAGAGCCCATTGGGGACGGGGAGGTGCAAGAGGAGGCGGCTTCAGTACGAGGCACCGGGTGATCCTCTCCAGGCCACACAGAGTTAGAAGTCCCAGGGATAACCTCTACACATCATTGCACTCCCACGTATCAGCCAGACAGCTGCACTCCCAATGGGAGAGCGCGACATACAAAAGGACACAAGGTGATGTTCCCCGGGCCTCAGTAAACAAGTGCTGCTCCCCGAGTGAATCTACTCTTAGGACACAACGGTTTCAAATCAGTTTTCACAGAGAAACAGACAGTCGCAGAATCAAGACCCACATTTAGCAAAATTCTTGCAATCATATGATCCTTCCAGCACAGGAGGCCATTCGGCCCATCGCGCCTGTGCTGGCTCTCTGAAAGAGCTCTCCAATTTTAATTAATTCCACTCACTCCCCCTTAGCTCTGCAAAGTTTCCCCCCTCAAGTATTTATCTAACCGCCTTTACAAAGTTCCCATTGAAGCCGCATATTTCACATCGTACAAACTCCATACAAAAAATAATTTCATAGCTGGAATTTATGTATAATTTACATAAACACAACCTGCGTCCCTCTGGTTACCCACCCTCTTGCCAGTGGAAACAGTTTCCTCCCTATTTATTCTATCAAAAATCCCTCATGGCTTTGATCACCTCTATCAAATTGCCCCATAACCTAACCCCCACTCCAAACAGAATAGCCCCAGCTTCTCCAGTCTCTCCACGTAACTGGAAAACACCCCAACACCACCCCCCCAGTCAATCTCTGGCACTGTTTTAGTAAATTTCCTCCACACCCCCTCAATGCGGTTTTAAAAAGGGGGTTCCGTCACCATAAAACCACAGCCTTTTCACACACTGCAACACAACATCATGAAGGAAATCCCCGAAACTCCAGAAACCCATTTAAAAAATAAAACCACCATCCTGATGCTCAACGTGTAAGGGAGGTCTAGCCCATGTCAATCCACACAGCACCCTCAAATGGCAACACCCTCTCGATGCATTTTCTACACTACTTGGGGAGGGGGAGAGAAAGAGGAAGCGGAGGGTGACCTCCCACCAGCTTTATTTGTCCGCAGTACTGACCTGCTTTACTTTTTCTTCAAAGTCAGCGTCATTGTGGTCTGAAATCATCTGCGCAATTCGTATTTGCTCTGCTGTAGCCTCCAGAAAGGGGTAAAAGAAAAAGAGAAACAACAAGAAGAAAGCCCTTAGTGACAGACAGGAGCCAGACATAAAATGGCCAAATTTATTCACCCACTGCTTCATGAGCGCCTTCGAAAAGTGTTCACGGTGGGGGTGGGAAACTGAGGAAAATTAATCACCGAAGGACAGAAACAACAGCGTGAAAATAAACAGGTTTCTGCTCCACACAGGCCTCCCTCCCTCCTCCCACCTCTGCTGCCTTTCACCCCCCCATCAACATATCCTTCTATTTCTTTCTCCCTCATGTGTTTATCCAGCTTCCCCCCTCCCAGCCCTTCAATGCCTCTCTGATATTTGTCCCGACCACTCCCCACGGGGGCGAGCCTCACATTCCCCCACCCACTCCCCACGGGGGCGAGCCCCACATCCCCCCACCCACTCCCCACGGGGGCGAGCCCCACATCCCCCCACCCACTCCCCACGGGGGCGAGCCCCACATCCCCCCACCCACTCCCCACGGGGGCGAGCCCCACATCCCCCCACCCACTCCCCACGGGGGCGAGCCCCACATCCCCCCACCCACTCCCCACGGGGGCGAGCCCCACATTCCCCCACCCACTCCCCACGGGGGCGAGCCCCACACTCCCCCACCCAGGCGAGCCCCACATTCCCCCTCCCACTCCCCACGGGGGCGAGCCCCACATTCCCCCACCCACTCCCCACGGGGGCGAGCCCCACATTCCCCCACCCACTCCCCACGGGGGCGAGCCCCACATTCCCCCACCCACTCCCCACGGGGGCGAGCCCCACATTCCCCCACCCACTCCCCACGGGAGCGAGCCCCACATTCCCCCACCCACTCCCCGTGGGGACGAGTCCCACATTCCCCCCCCACTCCCCGTGGGGACGAGTCCCACATTCCCCCCCCACTCCCCGTGGGGACGAGTCCCACATTCCCCCCCCACTCCCCGTGGGGACGAGTCCCACATTCCCCCCCCACTCCCCGTGGGGACGAGTCCCACATTCCCCCCCCACTCCCCGTGGGGACGAGTCCCACATTCCCCCCCCCACTCTCTGGGTAAAGACATTTCTCCTGAATTTCTGATTGGATTTATTACTGTCTTACATAGATGGCCCCCTAGCTCTGGCCTCCTCCACGCCCCCTCCCAGCCTACACACACACACACACACACACACCCCCTCCCCCCAACCCCGACCCCCAACAATACAAACATTTGCTCTATGTCTATCCTATTGAAAATCTTGCATAATTTTAAAGGCCTCTATCAAGCTGCCCCGAGCCTTCCCAATTCTCGAGAAAAGAGCCCCAGTCTGTTCTGAACGGGAGTCAGATTGGACTCAAAGTGTTAACTCTGTTTCTTTCTCTCTCTCCACAGGCCCGTTGAGATTTTTCCCCAGCATTTTTCTGTTTTTGTCCCAGCCTGTTACACCCTGACTCCAGTTTCATTCTAAACGTGTATTCCATCTAGCAGGATTGAATTGAGCCGGGTCAAAATCCTAGAACTCCCTCCCTAACAGCACGGCGAGTGCACCTACACCACGCGGACTGCAGCGGTTCAGAGTGGTGGCTCACCACCACCTTCTCAAGGGGCAATTAGGGGTGGCCAATAAATGCTGACCTAGCCAACGATGCCCACAGCCCATGGACAAAATAAAAAGAGCGGTAGGATCCTGGCGTGGTTGTGACGGTGGAGAACAATTTTAGGAAATGAGTTCAAACTATTGTACAATTATACCCATAACACAGCAGTGAAGTGGATCACTGTGTGCGTTTTTCCATGTTGTGTTGGCATCACCACCACCATGCCATTGTTTAGTGTAATGTCAGTGGACTAGTGATGCAGAGGTCCAGGCTAATGTTCTGGGAACATAGGGTCAAATCCCACCACAGCACCTGTGGAATTTAAATTTAATTCATTAAATCTGGAATAAAAGGCTGATCATGACAAGCATCATCGATTGTCATAAAAACCCATCTGGGTCACTAATGCCCCTTTAGGAAAGGAAATCTGCCGTCCTTACCCGGTCTGGCCTACACGTGACCCCAGACCCCCACAGCCATGTGGCTGACTCTTAACTGCCCCCTGAAATGGCCGAGCGAGGCCTCTCAGTTCAAGGGGTAATTAGGGGTGGAAAACAAATGCTGGCCTTGCCAGCGACACCCACATCCCATGAAAGAATTAAAAAAAAAACATGCTTAAATAACAGCACTGGAACGGCTCTTTTCACTTGCTCCCATATCCTCATCGGAATCAGGTATGTAAACGAAACACTTCACCCATACAAATCAAATCCCCCACACCGTACCTAGAGAAATAGAGCTCCTGCTGTTTTGCTACAGTCTCAATGGGAAACGCATTACCAAGAGGCTGAAGCAGTACACACACACACACACACACACACACACACACACAGCCGTGCAATGGGCTAGCTCACAATTCTTTAAAGGGGACAGGGTAAATTGTGAGTGGCGGGGGGGGAGGGGGAGGGGGAGAATGAGGTGTGGTGTCAAGAATGCGAATGACGTTGTAAACAGTGGAACTGAAAACCAAAGCAAGAAATACCGGCCAAGCCCATTTACACAGCGCTGGGCCAGCCTCAGCTGGAGTACCGCATACAATTCTGGGCTGCCACTCTCCTGGAAGGACATCAGGGCCCTCGAGAGGAGACTCTGGGTCCCGGGGTCAGGGGAGTGGGAGGGAAGGCGAGGCTCAAAATCAATGGTCATTTTAAAAGTCAGCAGCAGGGAGGAACTGAAAAGCTTCTGGAGCACAGGAGATGGGGGACACATTCTACGAGACTCCTCCTGTAACTAAGTAGTAACGGTGGTCCAGGCCAACACATGAGGGACGCACAGTGGCCGACCGAAGCACACCCCAGCTCCTTAAGTTACTGGCGCTCAGCGGGGAAAGTGGACCTAGAAAGCAACTACCTGAAGGACGCACTCTGGCATGGGGGATTAATAGTTTACCCTGCCCACTGTAAAAATGATTACCTGTGGCCGTTGTTTCTGCTGTGTCTGGTTCTGTGTCTGTGTCTGATCCCAGTTACCCCGGGCTCGATTAGTGCCCACCGATGTCATCATTTACAGTATATACAAATAACAGTATTTACAAGGTACAAACCTGCAAGGGAAAAAGAGAAGAACAAATGTAGAGGCGGCCAGACATAGAACAGAAAACACCTGCAATTAGAATTCCTTTCAAAAAGGAGGATGTTTAAACTTTAAAGGGGATGGGCGCAAGCGCTGAGGGATGAAACCTGACAGCTAGAGGGGCGAGGCAGCGTAGAGGGAGCTTTCCCCTGGATCTAACTGCGCCATGACTCTCGATGCTGACCCTCAAAACGCCATGGGGTAATTAGGTGCAAGTTAAGCTCCTCCTATCCCCTCCGTCAACTTCATAAGGACATAAGAAATAGGAGTAGACCATTCAGCCCCTCGAATCTGCTCCACCATTCAATGAGATCACGCCTCATTGAGTGTAACACCATTCTCCTGCACTACCCCTTATCCTTTGATGTTTTTAAATATGTAGAAATCAATCGATCTCGGTCTTGAACATACTCAATGTCTGAGCCTCCGCAGCCCCTCTGGGACAGAGAATTCCAGAGATTCACCACCCTCTGAGTGAAGAAGTTCCTCCTCACCTCAGTCCTCAATGGCTGACCCCTCATTCTGAGACCGTGACCCCTGGTTCCCCAGCCGCAGGGGAACATCCTTCCTGCAGCTACCCTGTCAGGCCCTGTGAGAATTTTGTATGTTTGAATGAGATCGCTTCTCATTCTTCTAAACTCAGAATAAAAGGCCCAGCCTATTTAATCTTTCCTCCTAGGACAATCCCTCCGTCCCGGGAATTAGCTTGGTGAACCTTCGTTGCACTCTCCCTCTATGGCAAGCATACCTTTCCTTAGGTAAGGAGACCAAAGCTGCACACAATACTCCAGGTGTAGTCTCACCAAGGCCCTGTACAGCTCCAGTATGACAACCTTGCTCCTGTATTCAAGTCCTCCTCTTTTTTTTTTGTTCGTTCATGGGATGTGGGTTTCGCTGGCTAGGCCAGCATTTGTTGCCCATCCTTAATTGCCCTTGTTCAGAGGGCATTTAAGAGTCAACCAGTTTGCTGTGGGTCTGGAGCCACATGTCAGCCAGGTAAGGACGCTAATGAAGGACATTAGTGAAATAGATGGATTTTTTTTTTAAAAAACAAAAATTTGCAATGGTTTCATGACCATCAGACTTTTAATTCCAGATTTTTTTTTAAATCAAATTCAAATTTCACCATCTGCCCTGGTGGACTTTAAACACGGGTCCCCAGGGCAATACCCTGCTTCTCTGGAATGCTAGCCCAGTGACAATACCACTATACCACCGCCTCCCCCGCCAACATATGCATTTGCCTTCTGAACCACTTGCTGTACCTGCATGTTAGCGTTCAGTGACTCGCGAACAAAGACACTCAAGTCCCTTTGAAGCTCAACACTGCACAGCCTCTCACCATTTGAGAAATACTCTGTATTCCCGTTTCTCCTGCCAAAGACCTGACTCCAGGCACACAGCAATGTGGTTGGCTCTTAACTGCCCTCCGAAATGGCCCCAGCAAGCCATTTAGTTCAAAGGGGCAATTAAGGAAGGGCAACAAATTCTGGCCTGGCCAGCGATGCCCACATCCCAGGAATACATTTTAAAAAAGACACCCTAAAGCCCTGAAATTCCCTCACTAAATCTCACTGCCTCTCCCCATCAAACCAACACCATTGACCAAGCTTTTGATCATCTGTCCCCAGTATCTCACCGGGGTTAAATAGCTGCTCCATGAAGTGCCTTGGGACAGTGCACTGTATTAAAGGGGCTACATTAATGCAAATCGTTGTATCAATATTCACTCCCGCACTCAGCAAGACCAATATAACAGCAAGCGGTGTACCCCTACAGCAAGCAGCATACACAAACACTGCCAGAGCTTTCTGCTCTACAAGCCCAAGTGCAGTAGGAATCATCACAATCTTCATGTGGGGTCATGCAGGCTGAAGACAGGCTCCATTTAACACACCCGAACTGGTATCAAATCAGAGGCCCCCAGGGTTCAAAGGGCACCATCTCAAACTAAGGGGTACAGTTTCAAAATAAGGGGTCTCCCCCAGTTAAGACAGAAATGAGGAGGAATTTCTTCTCGGAGAGCCATTGCTTTATGGAATTCTCTACTCCAGAGAGCAGTGGAGGCTGGGTCACTGGTTGAGTTGGACAGATTTTTGATTGGCAAGGGAGTCAAGGGTTATGGGGGGGCAGGCAGGAAAGTGGAGTTAAAGCCACAGCTGGATCAGTCATGGTCTTATTGAATGGCGGAGCAGGCTCGAGGGGCAGAATGGCCTTCTCCTGCTCTACTTTCTTACAGTCTTAATTGAGGACCAGAAATAGCAAGTGCCAGGCTAGAAGATGCACAATGAGATATGATTCAAGTGAGGAGTACGACAAGGGCATGTACTATCACCAAAATCATTCAATCTATAGAACAAGCATTCAGGGAGTCAGGTGTACTTGCAGGGGTGAAATCTGTAGGCATGAACATCAACTCGCAGTATGCTGAGAACACAGCAAATCAGACGAGGCCCTCCAAAATATCGTAGGTCACGTAAAATCCAGAAGTTTAGAACATGGGTCGAGTATGAAACACCGGGAGGTTAAAAACAATGGTGGACAGAAGGAACAACGTTAGAAGAAACTAGACTGAAGATCAAAGTGGATGGTGTCACACTGGAACAAGTTGCCTATTTAGGACAAATGAGAACAGAAGATGGCAGATACGATGCCAAAGTCAGGAGGAAGATGGAGATAGCGCAAAGTAATTTTGTGAGGATGAAGGATGTGTTAACAAGAAACCTCAAGCTTGGAACAAGAAAAAAACTCTTAAAATGCCATTCTAGCCACTTCCCTGAGTGCCTCAGAAATCTGATCAATATAAAAGATCTGTGAAAGGAAATGGAGGCCTTTGAAATGTGGATGCTAAGGCATACACACCTACAACTTAAGAGGAGTAGGCCATTCAGCCCCTCGAGCCAGCTCTGCCATTCAATAAGATCGTGGCTGATCTGACTGTGGCCTCAACTCCGCACTCCCGCCTACCTCCAGTATTCTTTGACTCCCTTGTTAGTCAAGAATCTGTCGACCTCTGCCTTAAAAATATTCAATGACCCAGCCTCCATCGCTCTCTGGGGAAGGGAATTCCAAAGGTTCATCACCCTCAGAAAAAACTCCACCTCATCTCCGTCTAAAACGGGAGACCCCTTATTTTTAAACTGTGTCCCCTAGTTCTAGTCTCTACCAACGGGAGAACATCATTTCAGCATCCACCTTGTCAAGTCCCCTCAGGATCTTATATGTTTCAATAAGATCACCTCTCATTCTTCTAAACTCCAATGGATACAGGTCCAACCTGCCAACATTTCTTGACATTTTCCCCCATCACAGGAATTAGTCAAGTGAACCTTCTGTGAACTGCTTCTAAAGCATTTATTTCCTTTCTTAAATAAGGAGACAAAAACTGTACACAGTGTTCCATTTATAGTCTGACCAATGAATGCTGAAATTTCCACATACAGATAAGACAGAAGAGGGGGCGTTTGAGGTTACAAGAGCAAAAGGAACTCAAAAAAGTGACATCCAGATAAGTAAATGTCAGTATTCTGGCCTTTTGATCAGGGCTGAAAAGCCACAGAAAGCTCCTCTGTAGGGTAAAGCGAAGGGCAGCAGAAAGTGGGGGGTCGATCTAGGCACAGTTGGGATGACAGACGTCACAGAGCTGTTTGAGATGAGCTACAGTGGAATGCGAGAGGATGGCAAGGGGATCAAGTGTGACATACCATGGCAGATCTCCTGGCAGGAGCAGCTACAAGCAGGACAGTTCGGAGGTGGGGGGGTCACAACCAAGGTGGAATGGCCCCAGAGGAGAGGCAGAGGTTAGGAAAGGGTGGATGAGGTAACGTTGAGGAAGTGGGTTTTAAGGGTGCTTTGGGAGTGGGGGGGGGGGGGGGGAGAGAGGAGAGGAGGGGAGGTGGGCCAACTCGAGAGCAGAGAGATGAGAGCAGAGAGGAGGGGAAGGGAAGCTCTGCCACCAATGGCACAGAGAAGTGGGAAGGAAGCATAGCAGAGGTGGCGTAATGTCACTGGACATTGTAATCCAGAGACCCAGGCTAATGCTCTGGGGACATGGGTTCGAATCCCACCACGGCAGCTGGTGAGATTTAAGTTGAATTAATAAATCTGGAATTGAGAGCTAGTCTCAGAAATGGTGGCCATGACAACTATCATCGATTGTTGTAAAAACCCACCTGGTTCATTAATGCCCCTTTAAGAAAGGAAATCCGCCGTCCTTACCCAGTGGTGGGCTCTTAACTGCTGAGCAAGCCATTCGGTTCAAGGGGCAATTAGGGATGGGCAGCAAATGCCAGTCTTGCTACCAACACCCACACCCCGTGAAAGAATAAATGAAAAAAAGATGATCCGGGATGGAGCTGCAGAGGCGATGCGGAGCGGGGAGATTGAACAGGATGGGCACAATCAAGGAAAGGGACATAAGAACACAAGAAATAGGAGTAGGCCATTCAGCCCTTCGAGCCTGCCCCGCCATTCAATAAGCTCATGGCCAATCTGCCCCATGCCTCAAATCCTCTTTCGTGCCAGCTCCTCATAGCCCTCAACTCCCCCGATATTTCAAAAATCTATCTACCACCCCTTAAATACTTTGTGATCTAAGCCTCCACAACTCTCTGGGGCAGAGAATTCCAGACATTCGCTACCCTCAGAGAGGAAATTCCTTCGCACCTCGGTTTTAAACGAGTGCCCCCCCCTTATTCCGTAACTACGTCCCCTAGTTCGAGATTCCCCCACTAGTGGAAACATCATCTGAACATCTACCCTGTCAAGCCCCTTCAGAATTTTGTACGTTTCAATAAGATCACCCCTCATTCTTCTAAACACTAATGACTAAAGGCCTAAGCTGTTTAGTCGGGACAAGGATATTTCAGTTAATGTTGAACTGCTGCTAAGTTACAGTGCCGGCACACTTGAGCTACATGACTAATGATTTATTCAATTTTAGTTATTTCATCAAAACCCCAATGAAACTCCCTCTGCCAAGCAAAACAAGGTGTAACGTACTACCAATAGCCTATGGAGATACGTACTTAACTCCGCATACTTCAATGCTCCTAACAGTGTGGGTTCTAGGTTTGGCTAGACTAAACTAGAACAGCAAACTTGTTGTAAATCAGCGCCACGTAAATTAACAAGAACAGAGATTTAAACACTGTACGGTCCAGAGGCACGACAATTAAGACTTACATTTGTTTAGCGCTTTTCATGGCCCCAGGATGTCCCACATCCAAATGGAGCACTTAAGTGTGGTCACTGTTGTAATGTGGGAAACGCAGCAGCCAATTTGCACACAGCAAGCTCCCACAAACAGCAATGTGATAATGACCCGCATCACTTTGTTTTAAAAAAGTGATGTTCCCCAAAAGATAAATATTGGGCCCCGGGACACGGGGTTGGCGGGGGGGGGGGGCGCGGAAACGGCTCGCTCTACTTCCGAGGGCAGATAGGCCCTCAGTTTAATGTCTCCGAAAGATAGCAGCACTAAGCAGCTGGCAGCCCACCCCACCCCCTCTGCGCCAAGCCGCCAGCAGCCTTCCAGTTCAAGAGGAGGAAGAGGGCTAGCCACAGAACCAGGATGACCAAGGGCGAGAACATTCCCACAGTGGGGAATACTCCCAAGACTGGAGTTGAAGTAAAGCTTTTCACCTGTCTGTGCTGCTCGAGGAAGCCCATGGAAGAGCTCCCCCATTGCCCTAGATGGACACCCTTCACCTCGAAGGGCGGCTATTTTGCGAAAACACAAGTTTAAAAGCGACAAGCCCTATTTGTAAAGCAGCGCTGCTCAATCCTCAGTGTGCGCTCTGATACCTGATCTCTGTAAGCGTTACACCCCGTGTTGGAGAGCGAAGGGAAAATGGAAAGCAGAACTGTGTCAACAAAGAAACGTCAGCTGTGCTCGGTGCTTGGCACGGTGGACAAAGTTTGGGAAGGAGTGCCAGAGTGTCCGGGCGAGGTGGCTGAAACCTCTGCTTAGTCAAATGCACACGCAGCAGCTCAGAGCTGGGACAGCAAAGCTGCTGACCGTTAGGGCAGGCCTTACGATGGACTCGCATTGGCTGCTGACCAAACTCCAGTTCACCATCCGCTGCAGAGACGGAAGAACAAAAGGTTTTCTCTTGTGTGCCTCACCCCATCAACATATCCTTCTGTTCCTTTCTCCCTCGTCTGTTTATCCAGCTTCCCTCTTAAATGCATCTCTGCTGTTCACCTCGACCACTCCCTGTGCGAGCGAGTTCCACCTTCTCCCCACTCTCTGGGTAAAGAAGTTTCTCCTGAATCCCCCATACGGATGCCCCCCCCCCTAACCCCGACCCCCACAAGTGGAAACATCTTCTCTATGTTTACACTATCGAAACCCTTTCAGAATTTTAAAGACCTCTCTCAGGACACCCCATCAGCCTTCTCTTTTCCAGAGAGTTTAACCACACCGTTTTTTGTATAACATCGTGGCAGGTTGTCAATGAGCATCTAAGTCCGACCAGACATTACGAATGCTTGGGATAGGAATGGACATGCTGGTGGGAGGAGACGACTTTGGCAAGTTTCCCGCTTTTGATTTCTATCCTGGGATTCTCAGTGAGAGGCGCGTGGGCAAGAATAGGGCTGGGGTTTCAGTCTGAAGCCACCCTCCCTGACAAACTGAGGCCTCATCATCTGGGTTACCACATAAAGAGCCCCCCACTCGAGCATAATACTGGGGGGGGGGGGGGTCTACATAAGCAGCATGCAATATTGCCAGAAAAGGAAAACAGATCATAGAATGAACCAGCGGAGGAGCCATTTGGCTCATTGTGACTATGCCCTTTTCGAGTATTTATCTAAATGCTTCATTTACATTCAGCTACACACACACACAAACAGGTCAGAGGCCAGAATCCTATGGAGAATAACTCACCTCCTGACTCCCCAAAGCCTGTCCACCATCTACAAGGCACAAGTCAGGAGTGTAATGGAACACTCTCCACTTGCCTGGATGAGTGCAGCTCCCACAACACTCAAGAAGCTCAACACCATCCAGGACAAAGCAGCCCCGCTTGTTTCTCTCCACTGCCAACACACAGTGGCAGTGTGTGTACCATCTACCAAATGCACTGCAGGAATTCACAAGGCTCCTTAGACACCACCATCCAAATCTGCACCATCTAGAGGGACAAGGGCAGCAGATAGATGGGAACACCACCAGCTGGAAGTTCTCCTCCGAGCCACTCACCACCCTGACTTGGAAATATATCGGCCGTTCCTTCACTGCCGCTGGGTCAAAATCCTGGAACTCCCTCCCTAACAGCACGGTGGGTGTACCTACACCAAAGGGACTGCAGCGAATAAAGGTGGCAGCTCACCCACCACCTTCTCAAGGGGGCCAATTAGGGATGGGCAACAAATGCTGGCCTAGCCAGCGACCCCCACATCCCATGAATGAATAAAAAGCAAGCCGAGAAATTTATCCAGTCCTGAAGGAGAAGATGAAGTACAGGAAAAACCTAACAGTCGGAATGATCAGGCATAAACTATAGTGCCATACCTCTTCAGCGTTTCAATATTAAACTGACCAGAATGCCATCTAATTAGCACAGAGCTAACCTAGCTTCAGAAACTTCACAGTTCCTTACCCAAAGTCCTAATATTCAATATATGCTCTAAAATATAGTTCAATAAATCCATAAAATTCTGAGGGGGCTTAACAGGGCCGATGCCAAGAGGCTGCTCTCCACCCCCCACCCCCCAGCGCGGCTGGAGAGTCTACAACACAGGGTCACGTGGCCTCCGGATAAAGGGTCGGCCATTTTGGACTGAGGTGAGGAGGAATTTCTTCACTCCGAGGATCGCGAATCTTGGGAATTCTCTATCCCAGAGAGGCGTGGAAGCTTCAGTCGCTGAGTATATTCCAAAGAGAGATCGAGAGATTTGAGGGCATCAAGAGATAGAGCGAGAAAGCGGAAGATCTTACTGAATGGTGGAGCGGCCTGGAGGGGCAAAACGTCCTCCCCCTGCTCCTTACGTTATGTTCTCAATCGACCGAAAAAGCAAAGCCAAAAAAAGTGTGATCTTACAGGTTTTACTTGTTCAAAGTGTCTTAGTAAAAATGGCAGAGTCCGCCAATCTAGATTCCTCATCACAAGAAATATTTAAGCTATGCAATATTTCCACTGGCACACATTTAGATCAAGCATAGCAATCCAGAACCCGAGTGCCGACAGCATCTGTCACTGGATTCTCTTCTCCTCCCGCTATCTGCTGCCTGCCCCCTCTCGGCGCCTCCTGAGGGGGGCAGATTTGCAGTTGCCGGCGGTTCTCCGGCGCCTCAGCGGAAGGGTCAACCCTTCGTTCGAAAGGGGCAGACCCCAGCGCCCTGAGGGAGCCTCAGGCGCGCGCCAGGTGGGCCAGGGGAACTCCCTCGGCTGGCTCACCGTGCCCACGACGAGGCGTTGCCTCCCTCCTCCACAACGCCGCCCGCAGCGGTGCCCAGGCAACCTGCCCGAGACCAACCAACAACTTGCATTTAAATGGCGCCTTTAAGCGTTACTAAGGTGACCCGATGCACTGCGCAGGAGCGTGAAGCAGCTCCAAGCTGGACCCCGAGCCACATGAGGAGATATTAGCGACAGGTGACCAAAAGGTGGGGGGTGGGTGGGGGGGGGCAGAAGGGTGTAGAGGGGGGGGCCCCAGAGCTTAGGGCCCAGGCAGCTGAAGACATGGCCACCAATGATGGAGCGATGGAAATCAGTGGACGTGCAAGAGGGTGGAGCTGGGAGGAGTGCAGAGAGCTCGGAGGGGTGTGGAATACGGACACAAGGGGGTCCAGTCTGGTCTGTACAGCCTTGTCCTCCAATGGGTTGTGACCTTGCCGAGGGGTCTGATCAAAAACCTTCAAACCTGGGCTTTAAGTAATGTAGCCCTGGGTTTCAATCACAAACATGTTTACTCTCAACAATTACAAGCTGAATTTGGAAGAAAGGAATTTCTCAAGCGTCTGCTCCCGAATGTTTCAAAATCCAGCTGACCCGGGGTAACAGGGTCTAACGCCAAGGTCTCTGCTCAACGCTCGAGCTCACCCCAGGAAGCGCCACTTGAGCAGGATGCCTTGAGAGGGGTGGGGGGAGAATCACTGGTGCTCGTGGGATTGAGCGGGAGTCAGCTCCTTCGGGAAGTTGGGAAAACCGAGGACGTCATCATCAAAATCCGACACTGCCTGGGTAAGGCAGGGCCCTACTGAAGGCAACGTCAAACACACACGCTGGAAACGGAGCTGGCACAGTCCCGGAACTTGGCAGCTCAAGAGAGGTGAACCCTCCCCCGTCCATCCCTTGAGGGGATTTGCTCACCTCACGTAGGCCAACCAAGGAAGCAAAGCCACCTCGGAGGAAGGCCACTTCTCACCGCAGCGTCTACAGGGCCTTTATTCCACACAGCAGTTCCCCTGGGGTCGCTCGGTTCAATCAGCTTTACGCGGAGAGCTGAACAACCTCATTTTAGGAAAAAAGCCTGGACGGGTTGGGCCTATATCCTTTGGAGGTTAGAAGAATGAGCGGTGATCTGACTGAAACATAGACGATCCTGAGGGAATTTGATAGGGTGGATACCGGGAGGAGGTTTCCTCTTGTGGGAGAGACCAGAACAAGGGGACAGGGTTTAAGAATAAGAGGTCTACCATTTAAGACGGAGATGAGGAGAAATTTCTTCTTTCAGAAGGTCGTTACTCTGAAATTCTCTCCCCCAGAAAGCAGTGGAGGCTGGGTCATTGGATATGGTCAAGGCTCGGACAGATTTTTGATTGGCAAGCGAGCCAAGGGTTATGCGGGTGGGGGTGGTAGGCAAGAAAGTGGAGTTGAGACCACAGTCAGATCAGCCATGATCTTACTGCATGGCAGAGCAGGCTCGAGGGGCCAAATGGGCTACTCCTGCTCTTTTAACTCAAGAGGTTCCTAACCACCAGTCTGTAGGGAGGTGACTGATCTGAGCCATGGGGGCTGCAGACAAAAGACCTCCTCAATGTACTCCTGAACTGAGAAATCTGTTACCAACTGCTCAGGAAGGGTGACTAGTTGGGCATAGGGCTGGCAGCATCTCCAAACTGTGCCTGCAGGTAGCCGAATGGCTTCAACAGAATGGTGAGGGGCAGGGAGAACGCGGATCGGACCTTCCTCATTCGCTGCTGAATGAATTCACGTGATTCCTAAAATTCAAAAAGTATAGTTGAGGATCTCCAAACCAACAAATTGCACAGCATCAGAGAAATAGAAACCACTCATCAATATAAACTCTCACCCACCATCCAGCAATGCTTACCAGAAACCAAATACTGCAGCTACAAGAGCAGGTCAGAGGCTGGGAATCCTGCGGTGAGTAACTCACCTCCTGACTCCCCAAAACCTGTCCACCATCTACAAGGCACAAGTCAGGAGTGTGATGGGATACTCCCCACTTGCCTGGATGAGTGCGGCTCCTAAAACACTCAAGAAGCTCGACACCATCCAGGACAAAGCAGCCCCGCTAGATTGGTACCCCATCCACCACCTTCAACATTCACTCCCAAGGCACAGTGACAGCAGTGTGTACCGTCTGCAAGATGCTCTGCAGCAAATGCACCAAGACTCCTTAGACAGCACTTTCTAAACCCCCAAACCTCTAACTTCTAGAAGGACAGGGACAGCAGATGCACGGGGACACCACCACCTGCAAGTTCCCCTCCAAGCCAATCGCCATCCTAGCTTGGAAATATATCAGCCACTGTCGCTGGGTCAAAATCCTGGAACTCCCTCCCTAATAACTCTGTGGGTATACCTACACCACACGGGACTGCAGCGGCTCGAGAAAGCAGCTCACCATCACCTTCTCAAGGGGCAAATGGGGATGGGCAATAGATGCTGTTCCAGCCAGCGACGCTCACCTCCCACGAAGGAATGAAAAAAGAAACCTCTGACCAATCAAACCCATAATGTGCAGGGAAAAGGGGCTCCAATGGTTTCATCAGCTGAAACCGTGCCTACTGACACTGGTTAGTTAGCACTGCTGGTACAGCCAGGATGACCTGTCCCATTACCACACTGGTAGAAGAGGTAACCCGGAGCCAAGTGCCAGGTCTAGTCTCCATGGTTTGTTGGCAGGCCAACCATCGACAACGCCCTGGCACACTCCAGTTAGCAGATTGCCAGGTCTGCTGGAGGATTGGGCTTAGTGTCAAGCTTCCATGTCCAAGGCTGCACCCTCCACCTCACTCCATTTCATTTTAGAAAGAAGAGAAAAAAAGAATAAATTAGCCTCTCTTACTCCTGCATGAATCTTGGACCTGGGATACGGGATAAAATCCAGGGATTTAAACAACACAATACCACAGCTTCTTCACGACGGAGCGCCATTAAAGAATTCGCTTCCCAAGCCTCGGCAGTACCCCGGGATCCTGTCCGAAGGCAAAACCGGTGCTCCCCAGAGCAAAACTCAGGTGGTTTTACTTCCCAATGAATGGACGGGGGCCAACAGCCATCAGAATCGCTCGGCACAACGGACAACCAGCCCACGGGGGTCTCTTGTAGCGCCTCCCAGCTTGTGGGTAAAAGTTCCGATCACCGGTGGAATCGCCTCAACAACTTTGAACGCCAACCCGCCAGCACAAAGGTCGGAGCCACCCTCTGGGTCACAGCTCGCCCCGCGCGCCTACAGCAGTGCGCCCCCCCCCAGCCTACGGCTGCCATTCAAGCAGAGGCGCGCAAGGCCTACATTTGTCCATCGGGAAGTCACTAATCGGTGCAAAGCAGCAGCTCTTCCGTCTCTCGGCCCAAACTCTTTGCAGCCCCTCAGGATCTGTTGCAAAAAACACTTAAGGCTGGTCAATCGCTGGCCTGTGCCCAGCAGAGCCTTTTATTGACTGCGACAGCCAACAGGCTTTAGCCCAAGTGAAGAATAATTTCCGATCATTTTTCCCCGTGGCTTCCAATTTGCAGAGGAACAGGACCAACTGCTCCAACTCCCCAGTGACTTTCCTGGCTTCAGAGGGTACTGCAACATAGTGCTTAACTCTTCTTGTTACTATCCAACAGCACGCGATCCCTTTGCCGTAACCTTAACAGGGCACAGGTGAGGGAGGGAGTAGTCAGTCAGGCAGGCTTCAAACTTACACCTCACAGCTTCAGCGAGAGGTAAGGAAAAAAAAAAATCACTGAACGCCAAGGCCAGGATGAGGGGGCTGTCCTACAGGGAGAGATCGAGCCGAGCAGGCCGATATTCTCTGGAGTTTAGAAGAACGAGAGGTGAGCTCGTTGAGACGTATAGAATTCCGAGGGGGTTTGCCAGGGTCAATGCCCAGGGTGTTCCCATGTTGCCAACCCCCCAACCTAGCTGAGGAGCCGAGAATTCGGGGAGGGCAGGGTCCCAGGGTAAGGGGTCAGCCATTTTGGCCCGAGATGAGGAGAAATTTCTTCAGTCAAGAGGGTTGTGAATCTTTGGAATTCTCTGGCCCAGTGAGCTGTGGAAGCTCGGTTGTTGAATAGAGACAAAAGAACAACGTACACTAATTGAACCCAGAGTGGGAAAGTGGAGTTGAGGTAGATGATGAGCCACCAACTTTCCTGAATGATGGAATACGTTCAAGGGGCCATCGGGCCTACTCCAACTCCGGCTTAAGTTCTTAAACCCAAATTCACGGAAGTCCCTCAGAAGTGGCCGTAGACTTCCTGCCTGGCATTTTGCTTCCTGGGTCAGGGCACCTTGGTCCAAGTGCACGCCACAGGGGTCAGTAATGCAGCAATGAGTACACCCCATGATGCTACGACCCCACCCCCCCCACCCCCCCAAACGGCCAGGTAGTGAATAATTGGTGAACTGCAGGGAACACGCTGAAGCATATTCAGATGCAGGATGATTGAAAGAGCGATATAACCTTTCCTCCCTCAACGCCGGGTTACATTTCTGTTCAAAGGAAACGCAAATCGATAAGGTGGGGCTAAGAGGAAAGAGCTTTCCAATGGGGGCTTGCCAGTGGCCAGATGGGCCTCCCAGCACAGTGCAGGTGAGTGCACAGCACAGTCCAAAGCAAGGCAGCACTGACGCTAAGGCTTCTCAGCTGGGCCTTGAGGGTAGAGATTCATTTCCTCACTCACCCACACCCCACCAAGGCAGCCAGGGATCCCTGGCTAACTCAGGAACTGTGTCACCTAGACCCTCTTCCTACTTCTCCATCAGGTCCTCTTACTGCTCTACCTTTGCCTTTTTTTTAAGGCAGGACTAAGTTCCAGGTGACAAACTATCTTGCAGAACAGCATGGCACTCAGAACCGCTTATGTGCAAAAGACTTGCATTTCTCTTGCACCTTTCACACACATCAATGTCTCAAAGCACTTTGAAGCCAATGAAGTGCCTTCAAAGTGTGGTCACTTATCATGTGGGAAAGGCGGCAGCCAATTTGCGCACAGCCAGCTCCAAAACCAGCAATGTGATAGTGGCCGAGATCATCTGTTTTTGAGATGTTGATTGAGGGATAAATATTGGTCCAGGACACCTGAGAGAACACCCCCTGCTGCTCTTCCTCAAAATAGTGGCTGGATCTTTTGACTCCACCCAAGGGGGCAGTCAGGGCCTCAGTTTAAACTCAGCGCTATGTGCAAACAGGCCTCTTTCCCTTAATCAGTAAATATATACTGTCGACAGAGAGCAGGATGGTGTCTATTAGGCTGACATCTTACCCCTTGCAAATGAAGTCCTAACAGGCAGGTAAAATGCAAATAAAGGACTTTTTTTTAAGTGAATCGAGAAGACAAGAGGCAGCACAGAGATTTCAAGTCTTCTGCTAAATTTCAACACCAACATTTTTAAAAAGCACGCTACGAGAACAAGAATTAGGAGCGGGGTAGACCCTCGAGAGTGTGCTCCGCCGTTCCAGCAGCTCATGGCTGATCTGACCGAGCCTCAACTCCACTTTTCTGTCTGCCCGACTCCCTTGTCGATCAAAAATCTTTCTAACTCAGCTTTGAACGTATCCAGTGACCCGGCCTCCACTGCTCTCTGGGGGAAGAGAGTTCCACAGACTAACAACCCTCTGAGGGGGGTGGGGGAATACCTCAATTCCGTCTTAAATGGGAGGCCCCATAATTTTGAAACTGTGCCTAATTCCAGATTCCCCCCACCCCCATCAGCATCCACCCTGTCAGAATCTTATATGTTTCAATAAGATCCCCTCTCATTCTTCTAAACTCCAATGAGCACAGGCCCAACCTGCTCAGCCTTTCCTCATAAGACAAACCCCTTTCATCCCAGGAATCAGCTGAGTTAATCTTCTCTGAACTGCTTCCAATGCGATATATGCCTGCTTAAGTAAGGAGACCAAAACTGCACACAGTATTCCAGATGCGGCCTAACTAAGGCCCTGTACACCCGTACCAACAATTCCCTACTTTTATACTCGATTCCCCTTGCAATAAATGCCAACATGTCACTTGCCACACGATGGGCCAAAGATTTAAGTGCAACTTAATATGCTGAAGGGTTACCGGTAGCAGAGGAAGCCAGCAATGAAAAGGGGTTTGCTGGAGCTGCCTGGTCCCAACCAAGCGGCTCACAAAACCTTCAAGTCAAAGACAAACTGGCCCACAGGAAGGCTTCTGCCTGACTCCTATGCGCACCATCGCCAAGAACCTCCATGACCGACAGGCTTCACCCAACCCCCCCACCGTCTCAACTCACCTGCTGCCGAGACCCTCACTTGTGCCTTCACTGCCCTGAGACGTGGCTATTCCCATGCTCCCTCCGCCGGTCTCCCGGGTTCCTTCATAAACTTCAGCTCCCCCAAATTTCTGCCACCCGTGTCTCTGCCGGCAGCAAGTTCTCATTACCCCATCACCCGCTGTCTTACACTTACACTGGCTCCTGGTCAAACAGTGCCTCAACTTCAAAATTCTCTTTAATTCTTTGACAGAGCGTACAGAGGCTTAAAAGCTGCTTCATTTTTGAATCAAACTATCTTACAGGAACTAAATTATTTTTAAAAACTGTGACCAACAGGATAAAAAGCATAAGCCCACAGAGGGATGAGAAAATTCCCAAAGAAAACTATAATGCCCGTGACACAATCAATGGAAAACATATACAATTTCCAGCACAGAAACAGGCCTTTTGGCCCCTCTGCTCCGTGCTGGTGTTTCTGCTCCACACAAGCCTCCTCCTCCCACCCCCCCCGCCCCCTTCATCTCACCCCCATCAACAGATCCTTCTATTCATTTCTCCCTCTTGTGTTTATCCAGCTTCCCCCTCAAATGCATCCCTGCTATTCACCTCGACCACTCCCTGTGGGAGCCAGTTCCACAGGCTCCCCACTCTCTGGATAAAGAGGTTTCTCATGAATTTCCTCATTGGGTTTGAGCGATTCTCTCATACTGGTAGCCTCTAGTTTCAAGTTGTAAACCATACAACATTGGAAAGGCCAAAACTAGAGAGCAGGCCCAGAAATCTGTCAGCCAACTACCGATAACCGATGCCAAAATACCTAAACATATCAAAATTTACCAAGCTACATTTGCAACTCATTATCCAGCGAGCTACCCTATGCTTTTGGGATTTACAAGTCTCAAAATCAATGTGGATCTGTGAGTGTACTTATATAGTTCACTCTGTTTCATTAGAAAGATTGGCCTTTACTGTGAAGCTTTCTCTGGGCACTTATTTGAGTTGAAGTGAAAAAGGTCAGCAGAAACATTTCTCCTTGTAGGGTACTGGAGGAGGTCACATAGATAGGGAGGAGTGTAGGGGCTGGAGGAGGTTACAGAGATAGGGAGGGGTGTAGGGGCTGGAGGAGGTTACAGAGATAGGGAGGGGTGTAGGGGCTGGAGGAGGTTACAGAGATAGGGAGAGGGTGTAGGGGCTGGAGGAGGTTACAGAGATAGGGAGGGGTGTAGGGGCTGGAGGAGGTTAGAGATAGGGAGGAGTGAAGGGGCTGGAGGAGGTTAGAGAGATAGGGAGGGGTGTAGGGACTGGAGGAGGTTACAGAGATAGGGAGGAGTGAAGGGGCTGGAGGAGGTTACAGAGATAGGGAGGGGTGTAGGGACTGGAGGAGGTTACAGAGATAGGGAGAGGGTGTAGGGGCTGGAGGAGGTTACAGAGATAGGGAGGGGTGTAGGGGCTGGAGGAGGTTACAGAGATAGGGAGGAGTGAAGGGGCTGGAGGAGGTTACAGAGATAGGGAGGGGTGTAGGGACTGGAGGAGGTTACAGAGATAGGGAGGGGTGTAGGGACTGGAGTAAGTTACAGAGATAGGGAGGGGTGTAGGGGCTGGAGGTGGTTACAGAGATAGGGAGGGGTGTAGGGACTGGAGGAGGTTACAGAGATAGGGAGGGGTGTAGGGGCTGGAGGAGGTTACAGAGATAGGGAGGGGTGTAGGGGCTGGAGGAGGTTACAGGGATAGGGAGGGGTCTAGGGGCTGGAGGGGGTTACAGAGATAGGGAGGGGTCTAGGGGCTGGAGGGGGTTACAGAGATAGGGAGGGGTGTAGGGGCTGGAGGAGGTTACAGAGATAGGGAGGGGTGTAGGGGCTGGAGGAGGTTACAGAGATAGGGAGAGGTGTAGGGGCTGGAGGAGGTTACAGAGATAGGGAGGGGTGTAGGGGCTGGAGGAGGTTACAGAGATAGGGAGGGGTGTAGGGGCTGGAGGAGGTTACAGAGATATGGAGGGGCTGGAGGAGGTTACAGAGATAGGGAGGGGTGTAGGGGCTGGAGGAGGTTACAGAGATAGGGAGGGGTGTAGGGGCTGGAGGAGGTTACAGAGATAGGGAGGGGTCTAGGGGCTGGAGGGGGTTACAGAGATAGGGAGGGGTGTTGGCCATGTTCAATCATGATCAATGTTGAATGGGCAAGCTTTGCCTAAGCAACGCTTCAGGGGCTGCAAGGATAGGTGCACACTCCCGACTGTCATGAGTGCTTCTGGTCAGAAAGCACCAGGCTGCCAGGACGCGGGAGGCACAACACTGAAGACACACGTTGCTTAGCGACACAAAAGGATGGGCATTTGGGAGTCTGTCCCAATTTTAGAACGTTAGCTCACCACAAGTCATTTAACAAGGGAGAAAACAACTGTTCCATTAAGCAACGACAGCCTGGACATGTACAGCACCCCGCTTCACAGGAGCATTATCAAACTAAACCTGATCCCAAGCCACAGGAGGAGATATTAGGGACAGGGGACTGAAAGGTCAGTTTTAAGGAGCATCTTAAAGAGAGAGGAAGGTGGAGGGGTTTAGGGAGGGAATTCCCCAGTGGGACTTGCTGATGAGCTCGAAACACGTTCCAACGATCCCAAGACAGATTTGACTGCCAATTTTGAGGGGAAAAAAAAAGGACTTAACATTACATAAAAGTAACAGGACACAACCACCCCCCCTCACCGCATGGCGATTCCTCACGCTTATACCTGTTGACACCTGATACCATGCTAAGCAGCTAGAAGCGTCCATCCAGAGGCACAAGGGAAACAGACCCGGGAGGGCCTGGGAAAGGGCCTGCGCTCCCAGCCTTAGTTGCAGCAAGGCGGCAGAGAGAGCAAAAAAAACACAAAACTAGGCCGCCTGCCATGGAGGGAGGAGAGGCTTCCAGGAATTGCGGGAAGACCACGTTTCGGATCAGCACTTTCATCCTGCGTTTCTCTCACTCAGCTATACTGCGCCAGACCACGTCCTCAATACAAGCGCCAGCTGGAAAGAGATTACATCACACGTGCAGCACAGAAACGGGCCATTCGGCCCATCGACTCCATGCTGGTCTTTCTGCTCCACATGAGCCTCCTCCCACCCCCTCTTCATCTCCCCCCCCCCCACCCCACAAACATATCCTTCCAATCCCTTCTCCTTCGTGTGTTTATCCAGCTTCACCCCCCCCCCCCCACCCCCCCAACCACTTCAATGCATCTCTGCTACTCGCCTCAACCACTCCCCGTGGGGGCGAGTCCCACATTCTCCCCACTCTCCAGGTAAAGAGGTTTCTCCTGAATTCCCCATTGGATTTATTAGTGACTGTTTTAGATTGCTGGACCCACAAGCCCAGCTCTTCCCCACAAGAGGAAATACTCCCAATTTTTTAAGATCTTGATTAGGTCACCCCCTGAGCCTCCCTCTTTTTTAAAAAAAGAGCCCCAGCCTGTCAATCCTTTCCTATGGATAGCCCCTCATTTCTGGTGTCATCTCTGTAAATCTCCACACCCTCTCCCGTGTGTCTATTTCCTTTTTATAATACGGCGACCAGAAGCGCGCGCAGTGTGGGCTAACCGAGGTTCAGGACTGGATTAACATAGCGTCATAACTTTTCAATTCTATCCTTTTAGAAATAAAACCCAGTGCTTCAGTTGGGGGGGGAGGCAGTAAAATGGAATTCAATGTGCAGAAGCGGGAGGTCATGTATTTTGAGAGGGAGCAAGGGAATACACAAAAAGTAGGATACTGGGAAATGAAGAGGGACACTGGCATGAATGTCATCAGATCCATGAAGGCAGCTGGACAGGTAAATAGGGTGAAGACGACATAAAGCATCCTGGCCTTTATTAGCCAAAGTATAAGATATGAAGAGCTGTGTGTTGCTGGAACTGTATAAAACACTAAATTAGGCCACAGCTAGGTCTTAGGAGGCTATTCGACTCCCTCGAGCCTGCTCCGCCATTCAATAAGGTCACAGCTCATCTGATAAGTGGCCTCAACTCCGCTTTCCTGCCTGCCCCTCATAACCCTCGACTCCCTTCTCGATCAAAGATCTGTCTAATCCAGCCTCGAATATACCCAGCCTCCACTGCCCTCTGGGGAAGAGAACTGCACAGACTCACGACCCTCAGAGAAAATAATTCTCCTCATCTCCGTCTTCAATGGGACACCCCTTATTCTTAAACTGTCCCACACCAACTTCTGGATTCCCCCACGAGGGGGAAACATCCCCTCAGCATCCACCCTGTCAAGTCCCCCTCAAAATCTTACAGGTTTCAACAAGATACTGTCGATCTGGTCACCATATTACAGGAAGGCTGCAGACAGGGTACAGAGGGAGTGTGCAAGGGCACTGCCTGGACTGGAGAATCTTAGCAACGAGGAAAGATCGCACAGGCTGGAGTTTCTTTGGGAATGAGGTGGCTGGGGGGGGGTGGGGGGGTTCATTGAGGGACGAAAAATTGAGGGGCCCGGGTGGAGCGGGTAGCACCATTTCCCTGAGCAGAGGGGTCAATAACCAGGAGGAGGGGGGCATCGAATTAAAGCAATTGGCAGAAGGCTTAGAGGATTTTTCACCCTGAGGTGGTGAGGGTTTGGAACCCTCAGCCTGAGAGGGTGGTACAGACAGTCACCCTCGTCGCATTTACTTGGATACAAGCTTGGGAAGTGCTGTAACTTACAGGGCTAAGGGCCGTGAGCTGGGAAGCGGGATTAGGCCTCAGAAGGGGTTTTTCACCCAACAGATATGACGGGCTAAATGGCCGCCTCCTGTGCTGTAACATTGCACCAGTCGACAGAAGAGAGGGGGGGGGGGGGGGGGGGGGGGGGGGGGGGGGGGGGGGGGGGGGGGGGGGGGGGGGGGGGGGGGGGAGAGAGAGAGAGAGAGAGAGAGAGAGAGAGAGAGAGAGAGAGAGAGAGAGAGAGAGAGAGAGAGAGAGAGAGAGAGAGAAACAGGGACGATCTTGAAAAGAAATCCAGCTCGCTCTCAATTTGATGGCCAGATACACACAGATTGTAAGGGTAGCCTACAGTTCAGCCAGGGCGCCACTGCATGGCCGCTGCTTCAGCCATGCAGAACACCCGACGCAGGCCAGTTATAAGACACCAGCACGAACAGAGCGAGAGATGCGAGTTGAATCGCAATTTCAGGTCTTTACCAGGCAGGGAAATAAAGAGGCGCAACAGAACACTGACACACCAGGGCTGCGTGGTCTGAAAAAGCTCGCTTCCCCTCCCAGCATTTCAAACATTGCTTCAGTCTGCACCTTGAGGGTAAGCTTTCGGCCTAACAGGACTAAAGCACAGCTCCCAAACTGTGGAATAAATACCAGAGTAAGAGCAGAATAGCATCTAAAGACAAGCATCCATTTCACAGAGTTAGAGTCTCCAAGTGTTAGGGGCTGATCAAAAGAAAGTGGGAGATGGTAAAACGGGAGACAAAATAAAAATCAGCAACAACCTTTGCTTGTGGGCCAAATGCTTTCCAATGCTGTCATTTCAAAACCTTGCAGTTATATAACTAAATAAGAAGCCCAAAGGCTCTACACAAGAGCATTAATCCAAAGTTGACTCTGAGCCACATAAGGATATTAGGGTAGAGATCAGTTTAAAGGAGCATCTTGAAGAAAAGAAGAAAAAGAGGGGCAGAGAGGTTTAGGGAGGAAATTCCAGAGCTCAGGGCCTCCCAGGGAGCTGAAGGCACGGCCGCCAACGTTGGAGTGATGGGAATCAGGGTGGTGGGCAAGAGGCGGAATGGGAGGAGCACAGAGATCTTGGAGAGTTGTATTGGCTGGAGGAGGTTACAGAGATAGGGACAGGTGTAAGGGCTGGAGGAGGTTACAGAGATAGGGAGGGGTGTAGGGGCTGGAGGAGGTTACAGAGATAGGGAGGGGTGTAGGGGCTGGAGGAGGTTACAGAGATAGGGAGGGGTGTAGGGGCTGGAGGAGGTTACAGAGATAGGGAGGGGTGTAGGGGCTGGAGGAGGTTACAGAGATAGGGAGGGGTTTGGGGCTGGAGGAGGTTACAGAGATAGGGAGGGGTTTGGGGCTGGAGGAGGTTATAGAGATAGGGAGGGGTGTAGGGGCTGGAGGAGGTTACAGAGATAGGGAGGGGTGTAGGGGCTGGAGGAGGTTACAGAGATAGGGAGGGGTGTATGGGCTGGAGGAGGTTACAGAGAGAGGGAGGGAGAGGGTGTAGGGGCTGGAGGAGGTACAGAGAGGCCATGGAGGGATTTGAAAAAAGGACGAGATTCTCTTCTTAAAATGAAAGCGTATCTTAAGCAGGAGCTAAAGCAGGTCAGTGAGCACGGGGAGGGGGGCAAGGCTCAGGGACAGACGGCCATGGCAGAGCTCAAACCTACAGGCCCGGGATGGGGACTTGGTTCCTGGTCAGGAAGGAATTGGGATAGTCAGGTCGACAGGGAACAGGGGCATTGGTGAGGCTTTCAGCTGACGGCAGGCCAGATCTCTGGGTCAAAGTACACAAACACACACACAAACTCGAATGCCAAACCAGATGGACACCCATTCAGCCAGGCCTAGGGAAACCTCCCAAATCTCAGGTTCTGGTCTTACTCGGGTCTGGGCTTGCTGAACGGCCCAGGACACAAAGAAAAAAAAAAAGAGTTGGAGGGGAAGGGTCTCAAGAGAATGCAGCAGAAACAGAAACTGGCAGGATGGAAATAATGATTTGGACAGGGGCTGACTGCTTATAAACTGTTCAAACAGAAAAAAAGAGTGAGGTATGTGCTCCACGTTACAGGAGGGGGCTCGGAACAACTCAGCTCTCCTGTCAGTCAAGCCCACCTCGAAAGCAAGTTCTGTGAAGCGATTATTTTTTTTTAATTTTTGCGTTGTTAAGTAGCTCACGTTAGGGCTTTATCAGAGGAGGAGATGCCAAAGAGCAAAGAACATACAACCGGCAGCAAATCGAACCGGGCTAAGGTACACCTAAAAGTTGAAGCAAAAAAGAATCAAGGGAAAACAAATGGGTTAAAACTCAGCCACCCAGCCCAAGAGAAAAAGAAAAGTTACCAGGTTTTGTAGGGTGAGGATGGCGGCGGGGGGGGGGCAGACGCTGTTTTGGCTAGTGATCGCAAACACTTTTAATAAAAAACACCCAGGGAGACAAAGATGCTGTCGTTGGAAAAATGTTAACAAGAGATAGGTTTTACTTAGCTTACATATATAAAAAAAAATTAATCCTTTCAGTCCAGGGAAATTGGCCTCACTGCAACCCCTTCCTCACCCCCAAGCGACAGAACCAATTTTCAGAAAGGAAATTAGGCAGAGAAAGCAGCAGAGGTATCGCACATTTTAACAGGAATCTGCACAAGTTTATAACAAAAGTAAAAGGCACAGGTAAACCTGCACCCACGCCAAAAGAGACAGCAGTAACTTTACTCACGTGAACCCCGGTTTAAACAGAGGAAAAAGACCCCAGACCCGAGAAAGATCCATTTCAGAAAGAGACACACATCTATAAACATTTACATTTGCAAATAATTCATGGAACCAGCCCGCAGGGGGACAGAGCACAATCCTTTTGATCCACAGATTTATACACATTTTGACATGAAATTGCTATTTTCATCCACCACCTACCCCCTGCCCCTATCAACCCCACAACAACATTTTCCACTGTGATTTCATTTGGGGTGGGGCTACTTCACGAAAGAGGGAGAAAATATAACAAATTAAAGAACAGCCACCAAAAAACCTCTATCCCAGGGAACGTCGCTGCTTTCTTCGGTATGACACCCGGCACCCGCACCCACCCATTATTATTTAGCCAGTTGCTTCATTCTGGTAGCAAGAAGTCGACATTTACCCCCCACCTCGTCTAGCAAAGAATTTCAACAAGTTCAAAATGGGGGAAGAGACAAATTATGGACCGATTTTCTATAAAAGGAAAGGGGGACAAGACAAAGACACGAGAGGGATAAAACAGAGAGAGAGAGAGAGAGGGATAAAACACAGAGAGAGAGAGAGAGAGAGAGAGAGAGAGAGAGAGAGAGATAAAACAGAGAGGGAGAGGGAGGGATAAAAGAGAGAGAGGGAGAGGGAGAGGGAGGGATAAAAGAGAGAGAGGGAGAGGGAGGGATGAGAGAGGGAGGGGGAGAGGGAGAGGGAGGGATAAAAGAGAGAGAGGGAGAGGGAGAGGGGGGGATAAAAGAGAGAGAGGGAGAGGGAGAGGGAGGGATAAAAGAGAGAGAGGGAGAGGGAGGGATGAGAGAGGGAGGGGGAGAGGGAGAGGGAGGGATAAAAGAGAGAGAGGGAGAGGGAGAGGGGGGGATAAAAGAGAGAGAGGGAGAGGGAGAGGGGGGGATAAAAGAGGGAGAGGGAGAGGGGGGGATAAAAGAGAGAGAGGGAGAGGGGGGGATAAAAGAGAGAGAGGGAGAGGGGGGGATAAAAGAGAGAGAGGGAGAGGGAGGGATAAAAGAGAGAGAGGGAGAGGGAGAGGGAGGGATAAAAGAGAGAGAGGGAGAGGGAGGGATGAGAGAGGGAGGGGGAGAGGGAGAGGGAGGGATAAAAGAGAGAGAGGGAGAGGGAGGGATGAGAGAGGGAGGGGGAGAGGGAGAGGGAGGGATAAAAGAGAGAGAGGGAGAGGGAGAGGGGGGGATAAAAGAGAGAGAGGGAGAGGGGGGGATAAAAGAGAGAGAGGGAGAGGGGGGGATAAAAGAGAGAGAGGGAGAGGGGGGGATAAAAGAGAGAGAGGGAGAGGGGGGGATAAAAGAGAGAGAGGGAGAGGGGGGGATAAAAGAGAGAGAGGGAGAGGGGGGGGATAAAAGAGAGAGAGGGAGAGGGGGGGATAAAAGAGAGAGAGGGAGAGGGGGGGATAAAAGAGAGAGAGGGAGAGGGGGGGATAAAAGAGAGAGAGGGAGAGGGAGAGGGGGGGATAAAAGAGGGAGAGGGAGAGGGGGGGATAAAAGAGAGAGAGGGAGAGGGAGGGATAAAAGAGAGAGAGGGAGAGGGAGAGGGGGGGATAAAAGAGAGAGAGGGAGAGGGAGAGGGGGGGATAAAAGAGGGAGAGGGAGAGGGGGGGATAAAAGAGAGAGAGGGAGAGGGGGGGATAAAAGAGAGAGAGGGAGAGGGGGGGATAAAAGAGAGAGAGGGAGAGGGAGGGATAAAAGAGAGAGAGGGAGAGGGAGAGGGAGGGATAAAAAGAGAGAGAGGGAGAGGGAGGGATGAGAGAGGGAGGGGGAGAGGGAGAGGGAGGGATAAAAGAGAGAGAGGGAGAGGGAGAGGGGGGGATAAAAGAGAGAGAGGGAGAGGGAGGGATGAGAGAGGGAGGGGGAGAGGGAGAGGGAGGGATAAAAGAGAGAGAGGGAGAGGGAGAGGGGGGGGATAAAAGAGAGAGAGGGAGAGGGAGAGGGGGGGATAAAAGAGAGAGAGGGAGAGGGAGAGGGGGGGTAAAAGAGAGAGAGGGAGAGGGAGAGGGGGGGATAAAAGAGAGAGAGGGAGAGGAGAGGGGGGGATAAAAGAGAGAGAGGGAGAGGGAGAGGGGGGGGATAAAAGAGAGAGAGGGAGAGGGAGAGGGAGGGATAAAAGAGAGAGAGGGAGAGGGAGGGATGAGAGAGGGAGGGGGAGAGGGAGAGGGAGGGATAAAAGGAGAGAGGGAGAGGGAGAGGGGGGGATAAAAGAGAGAGAGGGAGGGGGGGATAAAAGAGAGAGAGGGAGAGGGGGGGATAAAAGAGAGAGAGGGAGAGGGGGGGATAAAGAGAGAGAGGGAGAGGGGGGGATAAAAGAGAGAGAGGGGAGAGGGGTGAGAGGGGGGATAAAAGAGAGAGAGGGAGAGGGGGGATAAAAGAGAGAGAGGGAGAGGGGGGATAAAAGAGAGAGAGGGAGAGGGGGGGATAAAGAGAGAGAGCGAGAGGGGGGGGATAAAAGAGAGCGAGGGAGAGGGGGGGATAAAGAGAGAGAGGGAGAGGGGGGGATAAAAGAGAGCGAGCGAGAGGGGGGGGGATAAAAAGGAGAGAGGCGAGAGGGGGGATAAAAGAGAGAGAGGAGAGAGGGGGGATAAAAGAGAGAGAGCGAGAGGGGGGATAAAAGAGAAGCGAGGGAGAGGGGGGATAAAAGATGAGAGAGCGAGAGGGGGGATTAAAAGAGAGCGAGGAGAGGGGGGGATAAAAGAGAGCGAGCGAGAGGGGGGATAAAAGAGAGCGAGCGAGAGGGGGGATAAAAGAGAGCGAGCGAGAGGGGGGATTTAAAAGAGAGCGAGCGAGAGGGGGGATAAAGAGAGCGAGCAGAGGGGGGGATAAAAGAGAGCGAGCGAGAGGGGGGGATAAAAGAGAGCGAGCGAGGGGGGGGATATAAAAGAGAGCGAGCGAGGGGGGGGATAAAAGAGAGCGAGCGAGGGGGGGGATAAAAGAGGAGCGAGCGAGGGGGGGGATAAAAGAGAGCGAGCGGGGGGGGGATAAAAGAGAGCGAGCGAGGGGGGGGGATAAAAGAGAGCGAGCGAGGGGGGGATAAAAGAGAGCGAGCGAGAGGGGGGATAAAAGAGAGCGAGCGAGAGGGGGGAATAAAAGAGAGCGAGCGAGAGGGGGGATAAAAGAGAGCGAGCGAGAGGGGGGATAAAAGAGAGCGAGCGAGAGGGGGGATAAAAGAGAGCGAGCGAGAGGGGGGATAAAAGAGAGCGAGCGAGAGGGGGGATAAAAGAGAGCGAGCGAGAGGGGGGATAAAAGAGAGCGAGCGAGAGGGGGATAAAGAGAGCGAGCGAGAGGGGGGATATAAAGAGAGCGAGCGAGAGGGGGGATAAAAGAGAGCGAGCGAGAGGGGGGATAAAAGAGAGCGAGCGAGAGGGGGGATAAAAGAGAGCGAGCGAGAGGGGGGATAAAAGAGAGCGAGCGAGAGGGGGGATAAAAGAGAGCGAGCGAGAGGGGGGATAAAAGAGAGCGAGCGAGAGGGGGGATAAAAGAGAGCGAGCGAGAGGGGGATAAAAGAGAGCGAGCGAGAGGGGGGATAAAAGAGAGCGAGCGAGGGGGGGATAAAAGAGAGCGAGCGAGAGGGGGGATAAAAGAGAGCGAGCGAGAGGGGGGATAAAAGAGAGCGAGCGAGAGGGGGGATAAAAGAGAGCGAGCGAGAGGGGGATAAAAGAGAGCGAGCGAGAGGGGGGATAAAAGAGAGCGAGCGAGAGAGGGGGATAAAAGAGAGCGAGCGAGAGGGGGGATAAAAGAGAGCGAGCGAGAGGGGGGATATAAAAGAGAGCGAGCGAGAGGGGGGATAAAAAGAGAGCGAGCGAGAGGGGGGATAAAAGAGAGCGAGCGAGAGGGGGGATAAAAGAGAGCGAGCGAGAGGGGGGATAAAAGAGAGCGAGCGAGAGGGGGGATAAAAGAGAGCGAGCGAGGGGGGGGATAAAAGAGAGCGAGCGAGAGGGGGGGATAAAAGAGAGCGAGCGAGGAGGGGGATAAAAGAGGAGCGACGAAGAGGGGGGGATTAAAAGGAGATCGAGCGAGAGGGGGGATAAAAGAGAGCGAGCGAGAGGGGGGATAAAAGAGAGCGAGCGAGAGGGGGATAAAAGAGAGCGAGCGAGAGGGGGGGATAAAAGAGAGCGAGCGAGAGGGGGGATAAAAGAGAGCGAGCGAGAGGGGAGGGGGGATAAAAGAGAGCGAGCGTGAGGGGGGATAAAAGAGAGCGAGCGAGAGGGGGGATAAAAAGAGAGCGAGCGAGAGGGGGGATAAAAAGAGAGCGAGCGAGAGGGGGGGATAAAAGAGAGCGAGCGAGAGGGGGGATAAAAGAGAGCGAGCGAGAGGGGGGGATAAAAGAGAGCGAGCGAGAGGGGGGATAAAAAAGAGAGCGAGCGAGAGGGGGGATAAAGAGAGCGAGCGAGAGGGGGATAAAAGAGAGCGAGCGAGAGGGGGGATAAAGAGAGCGAGCGAGAGGGGGGATAAAAGAGAGCGAGCGAGGGGGGGATAAAAGAGAGCGAGCGAGAGGGGGATAAAAGAGAGCGAGCGAGAGGGGGGATAAAAGAGAGCGAGCGAGAGGGGGGATAAAAGAGAGCGAGCGAGAGGGGGGATAAAAGAGAGCGAGCGAGAGGGGGGATAAAAGAGAGCGAGCGAGAGGGGGGATAAAAGAGAGCGAGCGGAGGGGGGATAAAAGAGAGCGAGCGAGAGGGGGGATAAAGAGAGCGAGCGAGAGGGGGGGATAAAAGAGAGCGAGCGAGAGGGGGGATAAAAGAGAGCGAGCGAGAGGGGGGATAAAAGAGAGCGAGCGAGAGGGGGGATAAAGAGAGCGAGCGAGAGGGGGATAAAAGAGAGCGAGCGAGAGAGGGGGGATTAAAGAGAGCGAGCGAGAGGGGGGGGAGAGGGGGGGATAAAGAGAGCGAGCGAGAGGGGGGATAAAAGAGAGCGAGCGAGAGGGGGGATAAAAGGAGCGAGCGAGGAGGGGGGATAAAAGAGAGCGAGCGAGAGGGGGGATAAAGAGGAGCGAGCGAGAGGGGGGATAAAAGAGAGCGAGCGAGAGGGGGGATAAAAGAGAGCGAGCGAGAGGGGGATATAAAGAGAGCGAGCGAGAGGGGGGATAAAGAGAGCGAGCGAGGAGGGGGGGTTAAAAGAGAGCGAGCGAGAGGGGGGATAAAAGAGAGCGCGCGAGAGGGGGGATAAAAGAGAGCGAGCGAGAGGGGGGATAAAAGAGAGCGAGCGAGAGGGGGTAATAAAAGAGAGCGAGCGAGAGGGGGGATAAAAGAGAGCGAGCGAGAGGGGGGATAAAAGAGAGCGAGCGAGAGGGGGGATAAAAGGAGAGCGAGCGAGAGGGGGGATAAAAGAGAGCGAGCGAGAGGGGGGATAAAAGAGGAGCGAGCGAGAGGGGGGATAAAGAGAGCGAGCGAGAGGGGGGATAAAAGAGAGCGAGCGAGAGGGGGGATAAAAGAGAGCGAGCGAGAGGGGGGATAAAAGAGAGCGAGCGAGAGGGGGGATAAAAGAGAGCGAGCGAGAGGGGGGATAAAAGAGAGCGAGCGAGAGGGGGGATAAAAGAGAGCGAGCGAGAGGGGGGATAAAGAGAGCGAGCGAGAGGGGGGATAAAAGAGAGCGAGCGAGAGGGGGGATAAAAGAGAGCGAGCGAGAGGGGGGATAAAAGAGAGCGAGCGAGAGGGGGGATAAAAGAGAGCGAGCGAGAGGGGGGATAAAAGAGAGCGAGCGAGAGGGGGGATAAAAGAGAGCGAGCGAGAGGGGGGATAAAAGAGAGCGAGCGAGAGGGGGGATAAAAGAGAGCGAGCGAGAGGGGGGATAAAAAGAGAGCGAGCGAGAGGGGGGATAAAAGAGAGCGAGCGAGAGAGGGGGGATAAAAGAGAGCGAGCGAGAGGGGGGGATAAAAGAGAGCGAGCGAGAGGGGGGATAAAAGAGAGCGAGCGAGAGGGGGGATAAAAGAGAGCGAGCGAGAGGGGGGATAAAAGAGAGCGAGCGAGAGGGGGGATAAAAGAGAGCGAGCGAGAGGGGGGATAAAAAGAGAGCGAGCGAGAGAGGGGGGATAAAAGAGAGCGAGCGAGAGGGGGGATAAAAGAGAGCGAGCGAGAGGGGGGATAAAAGAGAGCGAGCGAGAGGGGGGATTAAAAGAGAGCGAGCGAGAGGGGGGGATAAAAGAGAGCGAGCGAGAGGGGGGATAAAAGAGAGCGAGCGAGAGGGGGGGGATAAAAGAGAGCGAGCGAGAGGGGGGATAAAAGAGAGCGAGCGAGAGGGGGGATAAAAGAGAGCGAGCGAGAGGGGGGATAAAAGAGAGCGAGCGAGAGGGGGGATAAAAGAGAGCGAGCGAGAGGGGGGATAAAAGAGAGCGAGCGAGAGGGGGGATAAAGAGAGCGAGCGAGAGGGGGGATAAAAGAGAGCGAGCGAGAGGGGGGATAAAGAGAGCGAGCGAGAGGGGGGATAAAAGAGAGCGAGCGAGAGGGGGATAAAAGAGAGCGAGCGAGAGGGGGGATAAAAGAGAGCGAGCGAGAGGGGGGATAAAAGAGAGCGAGCGAGAGGGGGATAAAAGAGAGCGAGCGAGAGGGGGGATAAAAGAGAGCGAGCGAGAGGGGGGATAAAAGAGAGCGAGCGAGAGGGGGGATAAAAGAGAGCGAGCGAGAGGGGGATAAAAGAGAGCGAGCGAGAGGGGGATATAAAGAGAGCGAGCGAGAGGGGGGGATAAAAGAGAGCGAGCGAGAGGGGGGATAAAAGAGAGCGAGCGAGAGGGGGGATAAAAGAGAGCGAGCGAGAGGGGGGGATAAAAGAGAGCGAGCGAGAGGGGGGATAAAAGAGAGCGAGCGAGAGGGGGGATAAAAGAGAGCGAGCGAGAGGGGGGATAAAAGAGAGCGAGCGAGAGGGGGGATAAAAGAGAGCGAGCGAGAGGGGGGATAAAGAGAGCGAGCGAGAGGGGGATAAAAGAGAGCGAGCGAGAGGGGGGATAAAGAGAGCGAGCGAGAGGGGGGATAAAAGAGAGCGAGCGAGAGGGGGGATAAAAGAGAGCGAGCGAGAGGGGGGATAAAAGAGAGCGAGCGAGAGGGGGATAAAAGAGAGCGAGCGAGAGGGGGGATAAAAGAGAGCGAGCGAGAGGGGGGATAAAAGAGAGCGAGCGAGAGGGGGGATAAAAGAGAGCGAGCGAGAGGGGGATAAAAGAGAGCGAGCGAGAGGGGGATAAAAGAGAGCGAGCGAGAGGGGGATAAAAGAGAGCGAGCGAGAGGGGGGATAAAAGAGAGCGAGCGAGAGGGGGGATAAAAAGAGAGCGAGCGAGAGGGGGGATAAAAGAGAGGCGAGCGAGAGGGGGGATAAAAGAGAGCGAGCGAGAGGGGGATAAAAGAGAGCGAGCGAGAGGGGGGATAAAAGAGAGCGAGCGAGAGGGGGGATAAAAGAGAGCGAGCGAGAGGGGGGATAAAAGAGAGCGAGCGAGAGGGGGGATAAAAGAGAGCGAGCGAGAGAGGGGGGATAAAAGAGAGCGAGCGAGAGGGGGGATAAAAGAGAGCGAAGCGAGAGGGGGGATAAAAGAGAGCGAGCGAGAGGGGGGATAAAAGAGAGCGAGCGAGAGGGGGGATAAAAGAGAGCGAGCGAGAGGGGGGGTATAAAGAGAGCGAGCGAGAGGGGGGATAAAAGAGAGCGAGCGAGCGGGGGGACTAAAAGAGAGCGAGCGAGAGGGGGATAAAAGAGAGCGAGCGAGAGGGGGGATAAAAAGAGAGCGAGCGAGAGGGGGGATAAAAGAGAGCGAGCGAGAGGGGGGATAAAAGAGAGCGAGCGAGAGGGGGGATAAAAGAGAGCGAGCGAGAGGGGGGATAAAGAGGACGAGCGAGCGAGAGGGGGAATAAAAGAGAGCGAGCGAGAGGGGGGAGATAAAAGAGAGCGAGCGAGAGGGGGGATAAAAGAGAGCGAGCGAGAGGGGGATAAAGAGAGCGAGCGAGAGGGGGGATAAAAGAGAGCGAGCGAGAGGGGGGATAAAAGAGAGCGAGCGAGAGAGGTGGATAAAAGAGAGCGAGCGAAGAGGGGGGATATAAAGAGAGCGAGCGAGAGGGGGGATAAAAGGAGAGCGAGCCGAGAGGGGGGATAAAAAGAGAGCGAGCGAGAGGGGGATAAAAGAGAGCGAGCGAGAGGGGGATAAAAGAGAGCGAGCGAGAGGGGGGATAAAAGAGAGCGAGCGAGAGGGGGGATAAAAGAGAGCGAGCGAGAGGGGGGAATAAAAGAGAGCGAGCGAGAGGGGGGGATAAAAGAGAGCGAGCGAGAAGGGGGGATAAAAGAGAGCGAGCGAGAGGGGGATAAAAGAGAGCGAGCGAGGGGGGATATAAAAGAGAGCGAGCGAGAGGGGGGATAAAAGAGAGCGAGCGAGAGGGGGGATAAAAGAGAGCGAGCGAGAGGGGGGATAAAAGAGAGCGAGCGAGAGGGGGGATAAAAGAGAGCGAGCGAGAGGGGGGATAAAAGAGAGCGAGCGAGAGGGGGATAAAAGAGAGCGAGCGAGAGGGGGGATAAAAGAGAGCGAGCGAGAGGGGGATAAAAGAGAGCGAGCGCGAGGGGGGATAAAAGAGAGCGAGCGAGAAGGGGGGATAAAAGAGAGCGAGCGAGAGGGGGGGGATAAAAGAGAGCGAGCGAGAGGGGGGATAAAAGAGGAGCGAGCGAGAGGGGGATAAAAGAGAGCGAGCGAGAGGGGGGATAAAAGAGAGCGAGCGAGAGGGGGGATAAAAGAGAGCGAGCGAGAGGGGGGATAAAAGAGAGCGAGCGAGAGGGGGGGATAAAAGAGAGGCGAGCGAGAGGGGGGGTAAAAGAGAGCGAGCGAGAGGGGGGATAAAAGAGAGCGAGCGAGAGGGGGGATAAAAGAGAGCGAGCGAGAGGGGGGGATAAAAGAGAGCGAGCGAGAGGGGGGATAAAAGAGAGCGAGCGAGAAGGGGGGATAAAAGAGAGCAGCGAGAGGGGGGATAACAAGGAGCGAGCGAGACGGGGGGATAAAAGAGAGCGAGCGAGAGGGGGGATAAAAGAGAGCGAGCGAGAGGGGGGATAAAAGAGAGCGAGCGAGAGGGGGGATAAAAGAGAGCGAGCCGAGAGGGGGGATCAAAGAGAGCGAGCGAGAGGGGGGATAAATGAGAGCGAGCGAGAGGGGGGATAAAAGAGAGCGAGCGAGAGGGGGGGATAACAGAGAGCGAGCGAGAGGGGGGATAAAAGACGAGCGAGCGAGAGGGGGGATAAAAGAGAGGAGCGAGAGGGGGGATAAAAGAGAGCGAGCGAGAGGGGGGATAAAAGAGAGCGAGCGAGAGGGGGGGAATAAAAGAGAGCGAGCGAGAGGGGGGATAAAGAGAGCGAGCGAGAGGGGGGATAAAAAAGAGAGCGAGCGAGAGGGGGGGATAAAAGAGAGCGAGCGAGAGGGGGGATAAAAGAGAGCGAGCGAGAGGGGGGGATAAAAGAGAGCGAGCGAGAGGGGGAGTAAAAGAGAGCGAGCGAGAGGGGGATATAAGAGAGAGCGAGCGAGTAGGGGGATAAAAGAGCGCGAGCGAGAGAGGGGGATTAAATGAGAGCGAGCGAGAGGGGGGATAAAGAGAGCGAGCGAGAGGGGGGATAAAAGAGAGCGAGCGAGAGGGGGGATAAAAGAGAGCGGAGCGAGAGGGGGGATAAAAGAGATGCGAGCGAGAGGGGGGATAAAATAGAGCGAGCGAGAGGGGGGTTAAAAGAGAGCGAGCGAGAGGGGGGATAAAAGAGAGCGAGCGAGAGGGGGGGATAAAAGAGAGCGAGCGAGAGGGGGATAAAAGAGAGCGAGCGAGAGGGGGGATAAAAGAGAGCGAGCGAGAGGGGGGATAAAAGAGAGCGAGCGAGAGGGGGGATAAAAGAGAGCGAGCGAGAGGGGGGGATAAAAGAGAGCGAGCGAGAGGGGGATAAAAGAGAGCGAGCGAGAGGGGGGATAAAAGAGAGCGAGCGAGAGGGGGGGATAAAAGAGAGCGAGCGAGAGGGGGGGATAAAAGAGAGCGAGCGAGAGGGGGATAAAAGAGAGCGAGCGAGAGGGGGGATAAAAGAGAGCGAGCGAGAGGGGGGATAAAAGAGAGCGAGCGAGAGGGGGGATAAAAAGAGAGCGAGCGAGAGGGGGGATAAAAGAGAGCGAGCGAGAGGGGGGATAAAAGAGAGCGAGCGAGAGGGGGGATAAAAGAGAGCGAGCGAGAGGGGGGATAAAAGAGAGCGAGCGAGAGGGGGATAAAAGAGAGCGAGCGAGAGGGGGGATAAAAGAGAGCGAGCGAGAGGGGGGATAAAAGAGAGCGAGCGAGAGGGGGATAAAAGAGAGCGAGCGAGAGGGGGGATAAAAGAGAGCGAGCGAGAGGGGGATAAAAGAGAGCGAGCGAGAGGGGGGATAAAAGAGAGCGAGCGAGAGGGGGGATAAAAGAGAGCGAGCGAGAGGGGGGATAAAAGAGAGCGAGCGAGAGGGGGGATAAAAGAGAGCGAGCGAGAGGGGGGATAAAAGAGAGCGAGCGAGAGGGGGGGATAAAAGAGAGCGAGCGAGAGGGGGATAAAGAGAGCGAGCGAGAGGGGGGATAAAAGAGAGCGAGCGAGAGGGGGGATAAAAGAGAGCGAGCGAGAGGGGGATAAAAGAGAGCGAGCGAGAGGGGGGATAAAAGAGAGCGAGCGAGAGGGGGATAAAAGAGAGCGAGCGAGAGGGGGGGATAAAAGAGAGCGAGCGAGGAGGGGGGGATAAAAGAGAGCGAGCGAGAGGGGGATAAAAGAGAGCGAGCGAGAGGGGGGATAAAAGAGAGCGAGCGAGAGGGGGGGATAAAGAGAGCGAGCGAGAGGGGGGATAAAAGAGAGCGAGCGAGAGGGGGGATAAAAGAGAGCGAGCGAGAGGGGGGATAAAAGAGAGCGAGCGAGAGGGGGGATAAAAGAGAGCGAGCGAGAGGGGGGATAAAAGAGAGCGAGCGAGAGGGGGGATAAAAGAGAGCGAGAGGGGGGATACCTGCGAGCGAGAGGGGGGAAACCTGCGAGCGAGAGGGGGGAAACCTGCGAGCGAGAGGGGGGAAACCTGCGAGCGAGAGGGGGGAAACCTGCGAGCGAGAGGGGGGAAACCTGCGAGCGAGAGGGGGGGAAACCTGCGAGCGAGAGGGGGGAACCTGCGAGCGAGAGGGGGGAAACCTGCGAGCGAGAGGGGGGAAACCTGCGAGCGAGAGGGGGGAAACCTGCGAGCGAGAGGGGGGAAACCTGCGAGCGAGAGGGGGGAAACCCTGCGAGCGAGAGGGGGGGAAACCTGCGAGCGAGAGGGGGGGAAACCTGCGAGCGAGAGGGGGGAAACCTTGCGAGCGAGAGGGGGGAACCTGCGAGCGAGAGGGGGGAAACCTCTGCGAGCGAGAGGGGGGGGAAACCTGCGAGCGAGAGGGGGGAAACCTGCGAGCGAGAGGGGGGGAAACCTGCGAGCTGAGAGGGGGGGAAACCTGCGAGCGAGAGGGGGGGAAACCTGCGAGCGAGAGGGGGGAAACCTGCGAGCGAGGAGGGGGGAAACCTGCGAGCGAGAGGGGGGAAACCTGCCGAGCGAGAGGGGGGGAAACCTGCGAGCGAGAGGGGGGGGAAACCTGCGAGCGAGAGGGGGGAAACCTGCGAGCGAGAGGGGGGGAAACCTGCGAGCGAGAGGGGGGAAACCTGCGAGCGAGAGGGGGGAAAACCTGCGAGCGAGAGGGGGGAAACCTGCGAGCGAGAGGGGGGAAACCTGCGAGCGAGAGGGGGGAAAACCTGCGAGCGAGAGGGGGAAACCTGCGAGCGAGAGGGGGGAAACCTGCGAGCGAGAGGGGGGAAACCTGCGAGCGAGAGGGGGGAAACCTGCGAGCGAGAGGGGGGAAACCTGCGAGCGAGAGGGGGGAAACCTGCGAGCGAGAGGGGGGAAACCTGCGAGCGAGAGGGGGGAAACCTGCGAGCGAGAGGGGGGGAAACCTGCGAGCGAGAGGGGGGAAACCTGAGAGCGAGAGGGGGGAAACCTGCGGAGCGAGAGGGGGGAAACCTGCGAGCGAGAGGGGGGAAACCTGCGAGCGAGAGGGGGGAAACCTGCGAGCGAGAGGGGGGAAACCTTCGAGCGAGAGGGGGAAACCTGGCGAGCGAGAGGGGGGAAACCTGCGAGCGAGAGGGGGGAAACCTGCGAGCGAGAGGGGGGAAACCTGCGAGCGAGGGGGGGGAAACCTGCGAGCGAGGGGGGGGAAAATATGCGAGAGAGAGGGGGGAGAAATATGCGAGAGAGAGGGGGGAGAAATATGCGAGAGAGAGGGGGGAGAAATATGCGAGAGAGAGGGGGGAGAAATATGCGAGAGAGAGGGGGGAGAAATATGCGAGAGAGAGGGGGGAGAAATATGCGAGAGAGAGGGGGGAGAAATATGCGAGAGAGAGGGGGGAGAAATATGCGAGAGAGAGGGGGGAGAAATATGCGAGAGAGAGGGGGATAAATATGACAGAGAGAGAGGGGGATAAATATGACAGAGAGAGTGGGGGATAAATATGAGAGAGAGTGGGGGATAAATATGAGAGAGAGTGGGGGATAAATATGAGAGAGAGTGGGGGATAAATATGAGAGAGAGTGGGGGATAAATATGAGAGAGAGTGGGGGATAAATATGAGAGAGAGTGGGGGATAAATATGAGAGAGAGTGGGGGATAAATATGAGAGAGAGTGGGGGATAAATATGAGAGAGAGTGGGGGATAAATATGAGAGAGAGTGGGGCATAAATATGAGAGAGAGTGGGGGATAAATATGAGAGACAGAGAGAGGGGGATAAATATGAAAGAGAGAGAGAGGGGGATAAATATGAAAGGGAGAGGGGGATAAATATGAAAGAGAGAGGGGGATAAATATGAAAGAGAGAGGGGGATAAATATGAGAAAGAGGGGGATAAATATGAGAGAGGGGGATAAATATGACAGAGAGAGGGGGATAAATTTGACAGAGAGAGTGGGGGATAAATATGAGAAAGAGTGGGGGATAAATATGAGAGAGAGTGGGGGATAAATATGAGAGAGAGTGGGGGATAAATATGAGAGAGAGTGGGGGATAAATATGAGAGAGAGTGGGGGATAAATATGAGAAAGAGGGGGATAAATATGAGAGAGAGGGGGATAAATATGAGAGAGAGGGGGATAAATATGAGAGAGAGGGGGATAAATATGAGAGAGAGAGAGGCTAAATATGAGAGAGAAAGGTATAAATATGAGAGAGAGAGAGAGAGAGGGATAAATATGAGAGAGAGGGGGATAAATATGAGAGAGAGGGGGATAAATATGAGAGAGAGGGGGATAAATATGAGAGAGAGGGGGATAAATATGAGAGAGAGGGGGATAAATATGAGAGAGAGGGGGATAAATATGAGAGAGAGGGGGATAAATATGAGAGAGAGGGGGATAAATATGAGAGAGAGGGGGATAAATATGAGAGAGAGGGGGATAAATGTGAGAGAGAGGGGGATAAATGTGAGAGAGAGGGGGATAAATGTGAGAGAGAGGGGGATAAATGTGAGAGAGAGGGGGATAAATGTGAGAGAGAGGGGGATAAATGTGAGAGAGAGGGGGATAAATGTGAGAGAGAGGGGGATAAATGTGAGAGAGAGGGGGATAAATGTGAGAGAGAGTGGGGGATAAATGTGAGAGACCGAGGGGGATAAATGTGAGAGACCGAGAGGAAGAGGGGGATAAATGTGAGAGACCGAGAGGAAGAGGGGGATAAATGTGAGAGACCGAGAGGAAGAGGGGGATAAATGTGAGAGACCGAGAGGAAAGAGGGGGATAAATGTGAGAGACCGAGAGGAAGAGGGGGATAAATGTGAGAGACGAGAGGAAGAGGGGATAAATGTGAGAGACCGAGAGGAAGAGGGGGGATAAATGTGAGAGACCGAGAGGAAGAGGGGGATAAATGTGAGAGACCCGAGAGGAAGAGGGGGATAAATGTGAGAGACCCGAGAGGAAGAGGGGGATAAATGTGAGAGACCGAGAGGAAGAGGGGGATAAATGTGAGAGACCGAGAGGAAGAGGGGGATAAATGTGAGAGACCGAGAGGAAGAGGGGGATAAATGTGAGAGACCGAGAGGAAGAGGGGGATAAATGTGAGAGACCGAGAGGAAGAGGGGGATAAATGTGAGAGACGAGAGGAAGAGGGGGATAAATGTGAGAGACCGAGAGGAAGAGGGGGATAATGTGAGAGACCGAGAGGAAGAGGGGGATAAATGTGAGAGACCGAGAGGAAGAGGGGGATAAATGTGGGAGACCGAGAGGAAGAGGGGGATAAATGTGAGAGACAGAGAGGGGGGGATAAATGTGAGAGACAGAGAGGGGGGGCTAAATATGCGAGAGGGGGGGCTAAATATGCGAGAGGGGGGGCTAAATATGCGAGAGGGGGGGCTAAATATGCGAGAGGGGGGGCTAAATATGCGAGGGGGGGGCTAAATATGCGAGAGGGGGGGCTAAATATGCGAGGGGGGGGCTAAATATGCGAGAGGGGGGGCTAAATATGCGAGAGGGGGGGCTAAATATGCGAGAGGGGGGGCTAAATATGCGAGAGGGGGGGCTAAATATGCGAGAGGGGCTAAATATGAGAGAGGGGCTAAATATGAGAGGGGGCTAAATATGAGAGAGAGGGGGCTAAATATGAGAGAGAGAGGGGGCTAAATATGAGAGAGAGAGGGGGCTAAATATGAGAGAGAGAGGGGGCTAAATATGAGAGAGAGAGGGGGCTAAATATGAGAGAGAGAGGGGGCTAAATATGAGAGAGAGAGGGGGCTAAATATGAGAGAGAGAGGGGGCTAAATATGAGAGAGAGAGGGGGCTAAATATGAGAGAGAGAGGGGGCTAAATATGAGAGAGAGAGGGGGCTAAATATGAGAGAGAGAGGGGGCTAAATATGAGAGAAAGAGGGGGCTAAATATGAGAGAGAGAGGGGGCTAAATATGAGAGAGAGGGGGCTAAATATGAGAGAGAGAGGGGGCTAAATATGAGAGAGAGAGGGGGCTAAATATGAGAGAGAGAGGGGGCTAAATATGAGAGAGAGAGGGGGCTAAATATGAGAGAGAGAGGGGGCTAAATATGAGAGAGAGAGGGGGCTAAATATGAGAGAGAGAGGGGGCTAAATATGAGAGAGAGAGGGGGCTAAATTTGAGAGAGAGAGGGGGCTAAATATGAGAGAGAGAGGGGGCTAAATATGAGAGAGAGAGGGGGCTAAATATGAGAGAGAGAGGGGGCTAAATATGAGAGAGAGAGGGGGCTAAATATGAGAGAGAGAGGGGGCTAAATATGAGAGAGAGAGGGGGCTAAATATGAGAGAGGAGGGGGGCTAAATATGAGAGAGAAGGGGCTAAATATGAGAGAGAGAGGGGGCTAAATATGAGAGAGAGAGGGGGCTAAATATGAGAGAGAGAGGGGGCCTAAATATGAGAGAGAGAGGGGGCTAATATGAGAGAGAGAGGGGGCTAAATATGAGAGAGAGGGGCTAAATATGAGAGAAGAGGGGGCTAAATATGAGAGAGAGAGGGGGCTAAATATGAGAGAGAGAGGGGGGCCAAATATGAGAGAGAGAGGGGGCCAAATATGAGAGAGAGAGGGGGCCAAATATGAGAGAGAGAGGGGGCCAAATATGAGAGAGAGAGGGGGCCAAATATGAGAGAGGGGGCTAAATATGAGAGAGAGGGGGCTAAATATGAGAGAGAGAGAGAGAGAGAGAGAGAGAGGGGGCTAAATATGAGAGAGAGAGAGAGAGGGGGCTAAATATGAGAGAGAGAGAGAGAGGGGGCTAAATATGAGAGAGAGAGAGAGAGGGGGCTAAATATGAGAGAGAGAGAGAGAGGGGGCTAAATATGAGAGAGAGAGAGAGAGAGAGAGGGGGCTAAATATGAGAGAGAAAGAGAGAGGGGGCTAAATATGAGAGAGAGAAAGAGAGAGGGGGCTAAATATGAGAGAGAGAGAGGGGGCTAAATATGAGAGAGAGAGAGGGGGCTAAATATGAGAGAGAGAGAGAGAGAGGGGGCTAAATATGAGAGAGAGAGAGAGAGAGGGGGGCTAAATATGAGAGAGAGAGAGAGGGGGGGCTAAATATGAGAGAGAGGGCTAAATATGAGAGAGAGAGAGGGCTAAATATGAGAGAGAGAGAGGGCTAAATATGAGAGAGAGAGAGGGCTAAATATGAGAGAGAGAGAGGGCTAAATATGAGAGAGAAGAGAGGGCTAAATATGAGAGGAGAGAGGGCTAAATATGAGAGGAGAGGGCTAAATATGAGAGAGAGAGAGGGCTAAATATGAGAGAGAGAGAGGGCTAAATATGAGAGAGAGAGAGGGCTAATATGAGAGAGAGAGAGGGCTAAATATGAGAGAGAGGAGAGGGCTAAATATGAGAGAGAGAGAGGGCTAAATATGAGAGAGAGAGAGGGCTAAATATGAGAGAGAGAGAGGGCTAAATATGAGAGAGAGAGAGGGCTAAATATGAGAGAGAGAGAGGGCTAAATATGAGAGAGAGAGAGGGCTAAATATGAGAGAGAGAGAGGGCTAAATATGAGAGAGAGAGAGGGCTAAATATGAGAGAGAGAGAGGGCTAAATATGAGAGAGAGAGAGGGCTAAATATGAAGAGAGAGGAGAGGGCTAAATATGAGAGAGAGAGAGGGCTAAATATGAGAGAGAGAGAGGGCTAAATATGAGAGAGAGAGAGGGCTAAATATGAGAGAGAGAGAGGGCTAATATGAGAGAGAGAGAGGGCTAAATATGAGAGAGAGAGAGGGCTAAATATGAGAGAGAGAGAGGGCTAAATATGAGAGAGAGAGAGGGCTAAATATGAGAGAGAGAGAGAGGGCTAAATATGAGAGAGAGAGAGAGGGCTAAATATGAGAGAGAGAGGGCTAAATATGAGAGAGAGAGAGGGCTAAATATGAGAGAGAGAGAGGGCTAAATATGAGAGAGAGAGAGGGCTAAATATGAGAGAGAGAGAGGGTCTAAATATGAGAGAGAGAGAGGGGCTAAATATGAGAGAGAGAGAGGGCTAAATATGAGAGAGAGAGAGGGGCTAAATATGAGAGAGAGAGAGGGGCTAAATATGAGAGAGAGAGAGGGGCTAAATATGAGAGAGAGAGAGGGGGCTAAATATGAGAGAGAGAGGGGGCTAATATTAGAGAGAGAGAGAGGGCTAAATATGAGAGAGAGAGAGTGCTATATATGAGAGAGAGAGAGGGCTAAATATGAGAGAGAGAGGGGGCTAAATATGAGAGAGAGAGAGGGGGCTAAATATGAGAGAGAGAGGGGGCTAAATATGAGAGAGAGAGGGGGCTAAATATGAGAGAGAGAGAGGGGGCTAAATATGAGAGAGAGGGGGGCTAAATATGAGAGAGAGAGGGGGCTAAATATGAGAGAGAGAGGGGCTAAATATGAGAGAGAGAGGGGGCTAAATATGAGAGAGAGAGGGGGCTAAATATGAGAGAGAGAGGGGGCTAAATATGAGAGAGAGAGAGGGCTAAATATGAGAGAGAGAGGGGGCTAAATATGAGAGAGAGAGAGGGGGCTAAATATGAGAGAGAGAGAGGGGGCTAAATATGAGAGAGAGAGGGGGCTAAATATGAGAGAGAGAGGGGGCTAAATATGAGAGAGAGAGGGGGCTAAATATGAGAGAGAGAGGGGGGGCTAAATATGAGAGAGAGAGGGGGCTAAATATGAGAGAGAGGGGGGCTAAAATATGCGAGAGAGAGGGGGCTAAATATGAGAGAGAGAGGGGGCTAACATATGAGAGAGCTAGAGGGGGCTAAATATGAGAGAGAGAGGGGGCTAAATATGATGAGAGAGAGGGGGCTAAATATGAGAGAGAGAGGGGGCTAAATATGAGAGAGAGAGGGGGCTAAAATATGAGAGAGAGAGGGGGCTAAAATATGAGAGAGAGCAGGGGAGGGCTAAATATGAGAGAGAGAGAGGGGGCTAAATATGAGAGAGAGGGGGCTAAATATGAGAGAGAGAGGGGGCTAATATGAGAGAGAGAGGGGGCTAAATATGAGAGAGAGAGAGGGGGCTAAATATGAGAGAGAGAGAGGGGGCTAAATATGAGAGAGAGAGGGGGCTAAATATGAGAGAGAGAGGGGGGCTATAATATGAGAGAGAGAGGGGGCTAAATATGAGAGAGGAGAGGGGGCTAAATATGAGAGAGTGAGGGGGCTAAATAGAGAGAGAGAGGGGGGCTAAATATGAGAGAGAGAGGGGGCTAAATATGAGAGAGAGAGGGGGCTAAATATGAGAGAGAGAGGGGGCTAAATATGAGAGAGAGAGGGGGCTCTAAATATGAGAGAGAGAGGGGGGCTAAATATGAGAGAGAGAGGGGGCTACAATATGAGAGAGAGAGGGGGCTAATATGAGAGAGAGAGGGGGCTAAATATGAGAGAGAGAGGGGGCTAAATATCCGAGAGAGAGGAGGCTAAATATGACGAGAGAGGGGCACTAAATATGAGATGAGAGTGGGGCTAAATATGAGAGAGAGAGGGGGCTAAATATGAGAGAGAGAGGAGGGGCTAAATATGAGAGAGAGAGGTGGGCTAATATGAGAGAGAGAGGGGGCAGTAAATATGAGAGAGAGCATGGGGGACTAATATGAGCAGAGAGAGAGGGGCTAAATATGATGAGAGAGAGGGGGCTAAATATGAGAGAGAGAGGGGGCTAATATGAGAGAGAGAGGGGGCTAAATATGAGAGAGAGAGGGGGCTAAATATGAGAGAGAGAGGGGCTAAATATGAGAGAGAGGGCTAGAGAGGGCCTAAATATGAGGAGAGAGAGGGGGCTAAATACTGATGAGAGAGAGGGGGCAAAATTATGAGAGAGAGAGGGGGCTAAATTGAGAGAGGAGGAGGGGGGCTAAATATGAGAGAGAGGGGGCTAAATATGAGAGAGAGAGGGGGCTAAATATGAAGAGAGAGGTGCTAAATATGAGAGAGAGAGGGGCTAAATCTGGAGAGAGAGGGGCTAAATATGAGAAGAGAGAGAGAGAGCGTCATATAATGAGAGAGAGAGGGGGCCTAAATATGAGCGAGGAGGAGAGCGGGCTAAATAATGAAGATGAGGGCTAATTGAGAGAGAGAGGGCTAAATATGAGAGAGAGAGGGGGCGTAATGATGAGAGAGAGAGGGGGCTAAATATGGAGAGAGAGAGGGGGCTAAATATGAGAGAGAGAGGGGGCTAAATATGAGGAGAGAGAGGGGGCTAAATATGAGAGAGAGAGGGGCTAAATGAGAGAGGGGGCTAAATATGAGAGAGAGAGGGGGCTAAATATGAGAGAGAGAGGGGGCTAAATATGAGAGAGAGAGGGGGCTAAATATGAGAGAGAGAGGGGGCTAAATATGAGAGAGGGAGGGGGCTAAATATGAGAGAGGGAGGGGGCTAAATATGAGAGAGAGAGGGGGCTAAATATGAGAGAGAGAGGGGGCTAAATATGAGAGAGAGAGGGGGCTAAATATGAGAGAGAGAGGGGGCTAAATATGAGAGAGAGAGGGGCTAAATATGAGAGAGAGAGGGGGCTAAATATGAGAGAGAGAGGGGCTAAATATGAGAGAGAGAGGGGGCTAAATATGAGAGAGAGAGGGGGCTAAATATGAGAGAGAGAGGGGGCTAAATATGAGAGAGAGAGGGGGCTAAATATGAGAGAGAGAGGGGGCTAAATATGAGAGAGGGGGGGGCTAAATATGAGAGAGCGGGGGGCTAAATATGAGAGAGCGGGGGGCTAAATATGAGAGGGGGGGGCTAAATATGAGAGGGGGGGGGCCAAATATGAGAGAGGGGGGGGCTAAATATGAGAGAGGGGGGGGCTAAATATGAGAGAGGGGGGGGCTAAATATGAGAGAGGGGGGTGCTAAATATGAGAGAGGGGGGGGCTAAATATGAGAGAGAGAGAGGGCTAAATATGAGAGAGAGGGGGGGCTAAATATGAGAGAGAGAGGGGGCTAAATATGAGAGAGAGAGGGGGCTAAATATGAGAGAGAGAGGGGGCTAAATATGAGAGAGAGAGGGGGCTAAATATGAGAGAGAGAGGGGGCTAAATATGAGAGAGAGAGGGGGCTAAATATGAGAGAGGGGCTAAATATGAGAGAGAGAGGGGGGCTAAATATGAGAGAGAGAGGGGGCTAAATATGAGAGAGAGAGGGGGCTAAATATGAGAGAGAGAGGGGGCTAAATATGAGAGAGAGAGGGGGCTAAATATGAGAGAGAGAGGGGGCTAATATGAAGAGAGAGGGGGCTAATATGAGAGAGAGAGGTGGGCTAAATATTGTGTGAAATAGAGAGGGGGCTAAATATGAGAGAGAGAGGGGGGCTAAATATGAGAGAGAGGGGGCTAAATATGAGAGAGAGAGGGGGCTAAATATGAGAGAGAGAGGGGGGCTAAAATGAGAGAGAGAGGGGGGCTAAATATGAGAGAGAGAGGGGGCTAAATATGAGAGAGATAGGGGGTCTAAAAATGAGAGAGAGGGGGCTAAATATGAGAGAGAGGGGGGGGCTAAATATGAGAGAAGAGAGGGGGGCTAAATATGAGAGAGAGAGGGGGCTAAATATGAGAGAGAGGGGGGGCTAAATATGAGAGAGAGAGGGGCTAAATATGAGAGAGGAGAGGGGGGGCTAAATATGAGAGAGAGAGGGGGCTAAATATGAGAGAGAGAGGGGCTAAATATGAGAGAGAGAGGGGGCTAAATATGAGAGAGAGAGGGGGCTAAATATGAGAGAAGAGGGGCTAAATATGAGAGAGAGAGGGGGGCTAAATATGAGAGAGAGAGTGGGGCTAAATATGAGAGAGAGAGGGGGCTAAATATGAGAGAGAGAGGGGGCTAAATATGAGAGAGAGAGGGGGCTAAATATGAGAGAGAGGGGGCTAAATATGAGAGAGAGAGGGGGCTAAATATGAGGAGAGAGGGGGCTAAATATAGAGGGGGGGGCTCTAAATATGAGCAGAGGGAGGGCTAAATATGAGAGAGGGGGCTAAAGTATGAGATGAGAGAGAGAGGGGGGCTAAATAGAGTGAGAGAGAGGGGGGGCTAAAATATGAGAGAGAGAGGGGGCTAACTAAATATGAGAGAGAGGGGGGCTAAATATGAGAGAGAGAGGAGGGGGCTAAATATGAGAGAGAGAGGGGGCTAAATATGAGAGAGAGAGGGGGGGCTAAATATGAGAGAGAGAGGGGGCTAAATATGAGAGAGAAGGGTGCTAAAATGATGAGAGAGAGAGGGGGCTAAATATGAGAGAGAGAGGGGGCCTAAATATGAGAGAAGAGAGGGGGCTAAATATGAGAGAGAGAGGGGGCTAAATATGAGAAAGAGAGGGGGCTAAATATGAGAGAGAGAGGGGGCTAAATATGAGAGAGAGATGGGGCTAAATATGAGAGAGAGAGGGGGCTAAATATGAGAGAGAGAGGGGGCTAAATATGAGGAGAGGAGGGGCTAAATATGAGAGAGAGAGGGGGCTAAATATGAGAGAGAGAGGGGGCTAAATATGAGAGAGAGAGGGGGCTAAATATGAGAGAGAGAGGGGGCTAAATATGAGAGAGAGAGAGGGGGCTAAATATGAGAGAGAGAGGGGGCTAAATATGAGAGAGAGAGGGGGCTAAATATGAGGAGAGAGAGGGGGCTAAATATGAGAGAGAGAGAGGGGGGCTAAATATGAGAGAGAGAGGGGGGGTCTAAATATGAGAGAGGAGAGGGGCTAAATATGAGAGAGAATGGGGGCTAAATATGAGAGAGAGAGGGGGCTAAATATGAGAGAGAGAGGGGGCTAAATATGAGAAAGAGAGGGGGCTAAATATGAGAGAGAGAGGGGCTAAATATGAGAGAGAGGGGGGCTAAATATGAGAGAGAGAGGGGGCTAAATATGAGAGAGAGAGGGGGCTAAATATGAGAGAGAGAGGGGGCTAAATATGAGAGAGAGAGGGAGCTAAATATGAGAGAGAGAGGGAGCTAAATATGAGAGAGAGAGGGGGCTAAATATGAGAGAGAGAGGGGGCTAAATATGAGAGAGAGAGGGGGCTAAATATGAGAGAGAGAGGGGGCTAAATATGAGAGAGAGAGGGGGCTAAATATGAGAGAGAGAGGGGGCTAAATATGAGAGAGAGAGGGGCTAAATATGAGAGAGAGGGGCTAAATATGAGAGAGAGAGGGGCTAAATATGAGAGAGGAGGGCTAAATATGAGAGAGAGAGGGGGCTAAATATGAGAGAGAGAGGGGCTAAATATGAGAGAGAGAGGGGGCTAAATATGAGAGAGAGAGGGGGCTAAATATGAGAGAGAGAGGGGGCTAAATATGAGAGAGAGAGGGGGCTAAATATGAGAGAGAGAGGGGGCTAAATATGAGAGAGAGAGGGGGCTAAATATGAGAGAGAGGGGGCTAAATATGAGAGAGAGAGGGGGCTAAATATGAGAGAGAGAGGGGGCTAAATATGAGAGAGGGGGCTAAATATGAGAGAGAGAGAGGGGGCTAAATATGAGAGAGAGAGGGGGCTAAATATGAGAGAGAGAGGGGGCTAAATATGAGAGAGAGAGGGGGCTAAATATGAGAGAGAGAGGGGGCTAAATATGAGAGAGAGAGGGGGCTAAATATGAGAGAGAGAGGGGGCTAAATATGAGAGAGAGAGGGGGCTAAATATGAGAGAGAGAGGGGGCTAAATATGAGAGAGAGAGGGGGCTAAATATGAGAGAGAGAGGGGGCTAAATATGAGAGAGAGAGGGGGCTAAATATGAGAGAGAGAGGGGGCTAAATATGAGAGAGAGAGGGGGCTAAATATGAGAGAGAGAGGGGGCTAAATATGAGAGAGAGAGGGGGCTAAATATGAGAGAGAGAGGGGGCTAAATATGAGAGAGAGAGGGGGCTAAATATGAGAGAGAGAGGGGGCTAAATATGAGAGAGAGAGGGGGCTAAATATGAGAGAGAGAGGGGGCTAAATGAGAGAGAGAGGGGGCTAAATATGAGAGAGAGAGGGGGCTAAATATGAGAGAGAGAGGGGCTAAATATGAGAGAGAGAGGGGGCTAAATATGAGAGAGAGGGGGCTAAATATGAGAGAGAGGGGGCTAAATATGAGAGAGAGGGGGCTAAATATGAGAGAGAGGGGGCATAAATATGAGAGAGAGAGGGGGATAAATATGAGAGAGAGAGAGGGGGGGATAAATATGAGAGAGAGAGAGGGGGATAAATATGAGAGAGAGAGGGGGCTAAATATGAGAGAGAGAGGGGGCTAAATATGAGAGAGAGAGGGGGCTAAATGAGAGAGAGAGGGGGCTAAATATGAGAGAGAGAGGGGGCTAAATATGAGAGAGAGAGGGGGCTAAATATGAGAGAGAGGGGGCTAAATATGAGAGAGAGGGGGCTAAATATGAGAGAGAGGGGGCTAAATATGAGAGAGAGGGGGCTAAATATGAGAGAGAGGGGGCTAAATATGAGAGAGAGGGGGCATAAATATGAGAGAGAGAGGGGGATAAATATGAGAGAGAGAGAGGGGGGGATAAATATGAGAGAGAGAGAGGGGGATAAATATGAGAGAGAGAGGTGGATAAATATGAGAGAGAGAGGGGGATAAAAATGAGAAAGAGAGGGGGATAAATATGAGAGAGAGAGAGGGGGATAAATATGAGAGAGAGAGGGGGATAAATATGAGAGAGAGAGGGGGATAAATATGAGAGAGAGAGGGGGATAAATATGAGAGAGAGAGGGGGATAAATATGAGAGAGAGAGGGGGATAAATATGAGAGAGAGAGGGGGATAAATATGAGAGAGAGAGGGGGATAAATATGAGAGAGAGAGGGGGATAAATATGAGAGAGAGAGGGGGATAAATATGAGAGAGAGAGAGGGGGATAAATATGAGAGAGAGAGGGGGATAAATATGAGAGAGAGAGAGAGGGGGATAAATATGAGAGAGAGAGAGAGGGGGATAAATATGAGAGAGAGAGAGAGAGGGATAAATATGAGAGAGAGAAAGAGAGAGGGGGATAAATATGAGAGAGAGTGAGAGAGGGATAAATATGAGAGAGAGAGAGAGAGAGAGGGGGATAAATATGAGAGAGAGAGAGAGAGAGGGATAAATATGAGAGACAGAGAGAGGGGGATAAATATGAGAGAGAGAGAGAGAGGGATAAATATGAGAGAGAGAGAGAGAGAGAGGGATAAATATGAGAGACAGAGAGAGGGGGATAAATATGAGAGAGAGAGAGAGGGGGATAAATATGAGAGACAGAGAGAGGGGGATAAATATGAGAGAGAGAGAGAGAGGGATAAATATGAGAGAGAGAGAGGGGGATAAATATGAGAGAGAGAGAGGGGGATAAATATGAGAGAGAGAGAGGGGGATAAATATGAGAGAGAGAGAGGGGGATAAATATGAGAGAGAGAGAGAGGGGGATAAATATGAGAGAGAGAGAGGGGGATAAATATGAGAGAGAGAGAGGGGGATAAATATGAGAGAGAGAGAGAGGGGGATAAATATGAGAGAGATAAATGGAGAGAGAGATGTTGGAGAGGGGGATGAATATAAGAGGGGAGATAAATTGGAGACAGGGAGAGAGGGGGAGGAGGGGAATAAATTGAAGGTGGGCGGAGAGAGAAAAGGGAGAAAAGAAACGACACAGAATTAAACCCTTGACACCGCTGCTCCCTCCTCCCCGCACCTTCTTCCTAGCTAATCGAGCCCCAGGCTTCAGGCCTACCTGCTAGGCCTCAAGCAGCCCCAACAACAACACACAAAAAAAAATACCAGAACCCAAACCATTCCATGTTTCATCTTAAATTAAATCAACACCTCCCCCCTCCCCCCCCCCCCGCCACCAACCCTCCCCCTCCTCCTCCTCCTCCTCCCTCCCGGACCCCAGGAGGGAGGCTTGATCCTGAGGATATTTGGACACCCTCCCCATATACATAGATATATACACACACACACGCACATTATAACATTGATATACAATATGGTTATATTGGGGGTCGGGAGGGGGGGGTGAAGTTTAATTTATTGTCTTAAAAAAGGGTTTCTTTTTAAACAAAATCATCATTTGTTGATACTGTGGCCAAAAGAAGATTAAAGAAAGGAAACCAGGTTTGAAGGGCGGGGGGGGGGGTGGTTGTTGGGGGGGTGACGGAGTGGGGGGGGGGGGGGGGGGGGGGTTTGTGGGTGTTGGGGGGGGGGGGGGGGGGGGTGGGGGGCAGGGGTTTGCCTTTAATAATCACAATAAAAACAGATCGAGGCCTAGTCGGGAGACAATAAAAGGGACACAAACTTTACCTGCTCTCAGTCCACACTGCACTAAACACGCACACAAACAGCCCCCCCGGCACGTGACAGGGGGCACGGCTGCTTCACTTCCTTCCCCCCCCCCCGCTTCCGCTTCCTCCTCCTCCTCCTCCTCCTCACCACTACCACCACCAAGGCCGCCATCTTGATCCCCGTGACGTCACCGACTATTTTGTTTTTCTCCAACCCCCAACCCACCAAAAATTAATACTCTTATTTTTTTTTGGCTGATCCCTTTTCATATATGTATGTGTGTTTGTATCGGTATAAAAAAAAACAAATAAGATTTAAATAAGATATGACATTTTTATGGCTGTGCAGGTGGGGTCTATCACGTGACCCTCTCTCTTTTTCTCTCTATCTTCCACCTACGTTAAATCTTTTTACTTTTAGTTCGCCTCAACCAAATTGTGTTTTCTTACATACGATTTTAGCTGCTCATGTTAAAATAACTTTGATATAGAGAGAAGAATCTATCACGTGACCGCGACCCCTTGCCAACGTCTGAATCTTTTTACTTTTCGTTCCCCCCGCCTCATCCCAATAGACTTTCTTTTATATCAATATAAAGATATTAAGTTGTCCTGTCGGATTTAATTTTTTTAGATAATAGGGTAAAGGAGGTGTCCATCACGTGATCACCTCCCTTGCCAACCGCCGTTTCCGGTCGGTCTGACTCCCCTCCCCCGTCCAACTGCCATTTTGATTCCCGTAACGTCACCCCGTAAAAAAAAACCTGTCTCCCCTCCGCTCCTCCTACTGTTTATTTATTTGCGATCCATTTATTTTCTAAAAGATAATATCCTTTTACGATTTTTAATAACAGCCGTCTCCTTTTCTTTTTCGCTTTGACCCATCACGTGAGCCCAGTGCTTCCGGTCGCCATTTTGTGTGCAACCTCTCTACGTTTTGTTTTCCCAATAAATATGTAACGCCATGTCAAACATCACTGCCAACTGCTTTCAGGTCGATTTATTGATGAGCCGATGTCAAATATAATACGTTGGCTCCTTTCCGAACGAGAGCGTCTAGTGTTTTACGTTCCCCCGCCGCCACCACCACCAACAACAACAACAACAAATATCGTCGGCTTTCGCGCTCAGGTCCCGCTCGCCGGGACCGCGATCCCGGGAATTGCCGAGTTCGGCGCCGGAAATAGCCGAGTGCCCGACGGAAGTCGCCGATGTCCTGCCGGAAATGCCCGAGTGCCGACGGAAAGCCGCCGACCCTCGCCGGAAACGGCCGAAGCCTTAGGCCGGAAGTCCTGATGCCAAACCTCGCGAGAGCCTGCCCACTTTCCCCCTTCCCCATCCCTAAGCAACCAGCCCAGGACCCAGTAACTTGTTGATAAACTGGGTTTAAAGGGAAATGGGGGCCAAATACTAACCAGATGTTCATATTTAAATCTTAAAGGTGAAAAGATTGCAGAGCAATATGGCCAGTGCAAAGAGTTTGTCTGGTGTCAATGTGGTGCTGGTCATGGCATATGGGAGCTTGGTAAGTGGTTTCTGTTCTGCTAGTTATCTCTAGTTAATGCAATCGTTACTAGGTTAACAATTGTAAGACTGCTGAAGGGAACACGTTTTATATTCAATTCTGCCAGTTAATGTGTTTGGGTTTGTTTTTAGCTTTTAAGCTAAAGGGAAATTGGATTCTCAGCCATTCTGTTAGTTACCTCTGGTTATTAATGCAATAGTTACTAGGTTAACGTTTTTAGGATTACTAAAGAGAACACTTTGTTTTTAATTTTGGCTGTTGCAATGCAACATGCTTAGGTTTGTTTTTAGTTTCTAAACAAAAGATAAATTGGATCCTCAATCATTCTGCTAGTTATCGCTCATTAACGCATTAGTTACTAGGTTGACAAATGTAGGATTACTAAAGAGAAACCTTTGTTTTCAATTTAGAATGTCGTCATTGAAAAATCACTAGCTGCTTTTTAAAATTTCTTTAAAAAGGGAAGTTGGCGACCGGAGTCATTTTGTTAGGTATCTCTAGTTATTAATGCTATAAATTACTCGGTTTCCATTTGCAGGATTGATTTTATTAGTTTTATTTTTAAGTTAGAGAGTTTATATATCATACAACATCTAGGTTCTTAATTTTAGCTAGGAGGGAATTGGGATTTGAGCCATTCTGCTAGTTATCGCTAGCGTTAGGACGATATAGATGAGCTGGTAAGATGGGCAGAGCAGTGGCAAATGGAATTTAATCTTGAGAAGTGTGAGGTGATGCGTTTTTGGAGGACTAACACGCAAGGGAATACACAATGAATGGAAGGACCCTAGGAAGTGCAGAGGATCAGAGGGAACTTGGTGTACATGTCCATAGATCCCTTGAGGCAGCAGCACAATTAGATAAGGTGGTTAAGAATGCATATGGGATACTTGCCTTTATTAGCCTAGGCATAAAATGCAAGAGCAGGGAGGTTATGTTGGAACTATATAAAACACTAGTTAGGCCACAGCTGGAGTACTGTGTGCAGTTCTGGTTCTACACTATGGGAAGGATGTGATTGCACTGGAGAGGGTGCAGAGGAGATTCACCAGGATGTTGCCTGGGCTGGAGCGTGTCAGCTATGAAGAGAGACTGGATAGGCTTGGGTTGTTTTTCCTTAGAGCAGAGAAGGCTGAGGGAGGACCTGATAGAGGTGTACAAAATTATGAGGGGCATAGATAGGAAGAAATGTTACCCCTTAGTGGAGGTGTCATTAACCAGGGAGTATAGATTTAAGGTAAGGGGCTGGAGATTTAGAGGGGATTTGAGGAGGGATTTTTTCACCCAGAGGGTGGTGGGAATCTGGAACACACTGCCTGAGGGGGTGGTAGAGGCAGGAACCCTCAGAACATTTAAGTATTTAGATGAGCACTTGAAATGCCATAGCACACAGGGCTATGGGCCAAGTGCTGGAAAATGGGATTAGAGTAGATAGGTGCTTGATGGCCAGCACGGACATGATGGGCCGAAGGGCCTGTTTCTGTGCTGTGTAACTCTAAGACTCAATACAATAGTTAGTTGAGTAACATTTGTAGGATTACAACAGAAAAACCCTAATTGTAATTCAACAAATGAATGCAGTGCAAGATGTTGAGATTTGGGAAGTCAGCGATGTGAGTCATATATTGTATTGGCCAATGTTTTACCTCAAGCAAACATCGAAACTTTGTGGGATCGTGCTGTGCACAAATTGATGGCCGCGTTTCCTATGTTGCCGTGCCGACGACATCGGAGAGAGCGGCTGTTGAACGCTTTGGGGCGTCCTGAGGTAGCGATAGGCGCTACGGGAACGCAGGTTCTTGCTGCTGCTGCTGCTTCACGTTGCTTTCTCCTGTCCCCAGGTCTTTGTGCTGCTCTTCATCTTTGTCAAGCGCCAGATCATGAGGTTCGCCATGAAATCGAGGCGGGGGCCTCACGCACCCATTGGCCACAACGCACCCAAGGTTTGTATCTGCGCAGTGACAGGACCTTAACATGGGTTTAACGTGCCGGCGTTGGCATCTTGGCACAGTGGCAATCGTCCGAATGGGGTGAGTGGGTGTGGCTATCCAGCGTGCCCAGCTGTGTGTGCTTCAGCACTGAATCACAGAATCTCTCAGTGCAGAAGAGGCCCTTCGGCCCATCGGGCCTGCACCGACACATGAGAAACACCTGGCCTACCCACCTAATCCCATTTACCAGCACTTGGCCCATAGCCTTGAATGTTAAATTGAAGAATTAGCGATGCCCCTCTGCTAATCCACCGGCTACTTAAGCTCACAGGAAAGGGTGGATTTATTCTTTCGTGGGATGTGGGCATCGCTGACAAGCCCAGCATTTGTTGCCCGCCCCTAATTGCCCCCGAACTGAGTGGCTGGCTTGTCCATTTCTTGGAGTAGTTGAGATTCAACCACATGGCTGTGGGTCTGGAGTCACATGTAGGCCAGACCGGGTAAGGACGGCAGATTTCCCACCCCTAAAGGGGACATTAGTGAACCAGATGGGTTTTTACGACAATTGACGATGGTTGTCATGGTCACCGTTACTGACACTAGTTTTCAATTCCAGATTTTATTAATTGAATTTAAATTCCACCAGCTGCCGTGGTGGGATCTGAACCCGTGTCCCCAGAGCATTAGCCTGGGACTCTGGATTATGAGTCTAGTGACATTCCCAGCACATCTCCATCTCCCCATAATGAGGACAAGGGAGCTGATGAGAGAGAGAGAGAGAGAGAAATTCTGTGCAGATTGGTACCGACCTGATGACTGTGTAGATACCATCACTAAAGAAAAGTGTTCCAAATTGGTTAGTACACAGAGTGATTTAGGGCACAGATGTAGGCTGTTAAGCCCATGCTGGCTCTCTGTAGAGCAATCCTTATCCTTGTGAGCTTATTTCCCTTAAGTGCCCATCCAATTTCCTTTTGAAATCACTCATCGTTTCCGCTTCCCCCCCCCCCCCCCCCCCCCCCCCAGGTCGTGGGCAGCGAGTTCCAGGTCATTACCGCATGCGGTGTACATATAAAGCTTTAAAAAATTCTTCCTCCCATCTCCCCCTTCACCCTTGCCCAGAACCTTAAATCTGTGTGCCCCACAGTCCTTGTACCACCAGCCAATGGGAACACCTTTTCTCTGTCTACCTTATCTAAACGTGTCACCATCTTGCCCCCCTCTATCAAATCTCCCCTCAATCTCCTTCGCTCCAAGGAGAGCAAGCCCCAGCTGCTCCAGCCTAACCTAGTCGCTAAAAGTCCCCTCGCCCCCGGAACGGATCTGGTAAATCACCCACCGCATCCTCTCGGGGACCCTCGCGCCCTTCCGAAAGCCTGGTGACCAGAACGTGTCCCCTCGGCTGCAGAACGGACTCCTTGTTGATGTGGTGAACTCCCCTCGGGGGGCCTGAGGTTCGAGAGCGATCAACTGGGCCGTCTTTAAAAACGTGGCCGGCTAGAGAGAGTCGTTCTGGGCGGAATCGACGTTCGCAGTTAGCGTTGACCGTTCGGACTCTGGGATCGAAAGCGCAACTCTGAAACTTGCCAAAGACACCGAGTGCCAGCTGGTGTTGGGGGGGGAGGTGGGTATTTATAGTCAATACTGAGCTAACAGATTACAGGAGGGCATTCATAAACGTGCAGTAGGGGCAAGCGATTGGCAGATGAAGCTCGACGTGGATAATTGCAAGTACGTTTTTAGAAGAGCAGGGAGCCCGCTCATTACTTGGACGGCGCCGGTCTCGGTGAGGCAGAGGGACAAAGGGATCTCGGTGTACAGCTACGTCAATCGCTTGTGCCACAGGCTTGCGAGGCCAGAAAGCACTGGGTTTTATTTCCTGTGAACAAAGGAACTAGGAGCAGGAGTAGGCCCCTCGAGCCTGCTCCGCCATTCAATAAAATCGTGGCTGATCTGATTGTAACCTCAACCCCACATCACCCCCACCCCCGCAACGGATAACCTTTCACCCCCTTGCTTATCCAGAACCTATCTCGCTCTGCCTTAAAAATATTCAAAGGCTCTGCTTCCATTGCCTTTTTCAGGAAGAGAGTTCCAAAGGCTCACCACCTTCGGAGGCAAAATTTCTCCTCATTTCTTGTCTCAAATGGGCGACCCCTTATTTTTAATCAGTGACCCCTGGTTCTAGATTCTCCCACAAGAGGAAACACCCTCTCCACATCCACCCTATCAAGACCCCTCAGGATCTTACATGTTTCAATCAAGTCGCCTCTCACTCTTCTAAACTCCAGTGGATACAAGCCCAGCCTGTCCAGCCTTTCCTCATAAGACAACCCACCCATTCCAGGTATTAGTCTGGTAAACCTTCTCTGAACTGCTTCCAACATATTTGCATTCTTTCCAAAGGTATAAAATTGAAAAATTGTTAAACCTGCCTCTAACCTCGGTTAGACCACACTCGCAGTTCTGGTCACCGTGTTATAAAAAGGATATAGAGACACTGGAGAGGGTGCAAATGCATGGATGATGCCAGAAATGAGGGAGTAGACATATCAGGAAAGGATTGACAAGCTGTGACTCCTTTCTCTTGAAAAGAGGAGCTGAGGGGGTGATGTCTTTGAAAATGATGCAAGGTTTTGATACAGTGGATACAGAGAGGACGTTCCCTCTTGTGTAGGGGAGTAACCAGAACTAGGGGGGTTCATCAATATGAGACAGTCACTAATAAATCCGATGGGGAATTCAGGAGAAACTTCTTTACCCAGAGAGTGGGGAGAACGTGGGACTCGCTGCCGCGGGGAGAACGTGGGACTCGCTGCCGCGGGGAGAACGTGGGACTCGCTGCCGCGGGGAGAACGTGGGACTCGCTGCCGCGGGGAGAACGTGGGACTCGCTGCCGCGGGGAGAACGTGGGACTCGCTGCCGCGGGGAGAACGTGGGACTCGCTGCCGCGGGGAGAACGTGGGACTCGCTGCCGCGGGGAGAACGTGGGACTCGCTGCCGCGGGGAGAACGTGGGACTCGCTGCCGCGGGGAGAACGTGGGACTCGCTGCCGCGGGGAGAACGTGGGACTCGCTGCCGCGGGGAGAACGTGGGACTCGCTGCCGCGGGGGAGAACGTGGGACTCGCTGCCGCGGGGAGAACGTGGGACTCGCTGCCGCGGGGAGAACGTGGGACTCGCTGCCGCGGGGAGAACGTGGGACTCGCTGCCGCGGGGAGAACGTGGGACTCGCTGCCCGCGGGGAGAACGTGGGACTCGCTGCCGCGGGGAGAACGTGGGACTCGCTGCCGCGGGGAGAACGTGGGACTCGCTGCCGCGGGGAGAACGTGGGACTCGCTGCCGCGGGGAGAACGTGGGACTCGCTGCCGCGGGGAGAACGTGGGACTCGCTGCCGCGGGGAGAACGTGGGACTCGCTGCCGCGGGGAGAACGTGGGACTCGCTGCCGCGGGGAGAACGTGGGACTCGCTGCCGCGGGGAGAACGTGGGACTCGCTGCCGCGGGGAGAACGTGGGACTCGCTGCCGCGGGGAGTGGTCGAGGCTAATAGTGGAGATACATTTAAAGTGGGGAAGCTGGATAAACACACAAGGGAGAAGGGAATCGAAGGATATGTTAACGGGGTGGAGTTGAGAGGGGAGGGGTGGGAGGAGGTGCTTGTCCCTCCTCCATAAACACCAGCACGGAGCGGAGGGGCTGAATGGCCTGTTACTGTGCTGTAAATCCTAGGTAATCTTATGACGTTTCATTCATGGCCATGGGATGGAAACCTTGAAACTCCCTACCTGAACAGCACTGTGACTACAGCTTCACGACATAGACTGCAAGCAGGGGGAGGCCATTTGGCCCATTGTGCTGTCAGCTCTTTCAAAGAGCTATCCAATTAGTCCCCACTACCCCCACCCACAGCCCATCGTGTCTCCACCCCCCTTCCTCCATCCGTCCCCCCCCCCCCCCCCCCCCCCCCCCCCCCCCCCCCCCCCTCCCCCCCCCCCCCACCCAATCCTTTCGCCCCTATTGGCCTTGTTGAGGAAGCTTTATCTGTGAGAATATATCTTCTCGGGAAAGTGTGCTGTGCTGGGCAGCTTAACCTTTCCCCTCTTCTCTTGGGTGTTGCCTGACAGGACCTGAGGGAGGAGATTGACAGGAGCCTCCTGAAAGTGCAGGACCTTGATTATGAGCCACAGCTCCTGGACGAAGGAGACACCCGCCTACTGCAGATTCAGGAGCCAGGAAACCAAGGTAGCTCGCACCAGCACCTTCCATTTGTATAGCCACCTTTAACATCCCCCTCCACCTCCCCCCTGGGTGCTTCACAGGAGCGTTATAAAACAAAATGTGACCCCCGTGCCATCTAAGGGGATATTAGGGGCAGGGGGCCAAAAGCTCAGTCAGAGAGGTCAGTTTTTAAAGGAGAGGCTTAAAGGAGGTAGGGGAGCGTGGAGAGGTTTAGGGAGGGAATTCCAGAGCTCAGGGCACCCCCCCAGGCAGCTGAAGGCACGGCTGCCAATGGTGGAGCGATGGGAATCGGGTGATGGGCAAGAGGGCGGAATTGGAGGAGCGCAGAGATCTCGGAGGGGTTTAGGGGCTGGAGGAGGTTACAGAGATAAGGAGGGGGTGATGGGGCTGGAGTAGATTACAGAGATAGGGAGGGGTGTAGGGGCTGGAGGAGGTTACAGAGATAGGGAGGGGGTGTTGGGGCTGGAGGAGGTTACAGAGATAGGGAGGGGTGTAGGGGCTGGGGGAGGTTACAGAGATAGGGAGGGGTGTAGGGGCTGGAGGAGGTTACAGAGATAGGGAGGGGTGTAGGGGCTGGGGGAGGTTACAGAGATAGGGAGGGGTGTAGGGGCTGGAGGAGGTTACAGAGATGGGGGGGGTGTAGGGTCTGGGGGAGGTTACAGAGATAGGGAGGGGTGTAGGGGCTGGAGGAGGTTACAGAGATAGGGAGGGGTGTAGGGGCTGGAGGAGGTTACAGAGATAGGAAGGGGTGTTGGGGCTGGAGGAGGTTATAGAGATAGGGAGGGGTGTAGGAACTGAAGGAGGTTACAGAGAGAGGGAGGGGTGTAGTGGCTGGAGGAGGTTACAGAGATAGGGAGGGGTGTAGGGGGCTGGAGGAGGTTACAGAGATAGGGAGGGGTGTTGATGCTGGAGGAGGTTACAGAGATAGGGAGGGGCGTAGGTCCTGGAGGAGGTTACAGAGATAGGGAGAGGTGTAGGGGGCTGGAGGAGGTTACAGAGATAGGGAGGGGCGTAGGTGCTGGAGGAGGTTACAGAGATAGGAAGGGGTGTTGGGGCTGGAGGAGGTTATAGAGATAGGGAGGGGTGTAGGAACTGGAGGAGGTTACAGTGATAGGGAGGGGTGCAGGGGCTGGAGGATGTTACAGAGATAGGGAGGAGTGTAGGGGCTGGAGGAGGTTACAGTGATAGGGAGGGGTGTAGGGGCTGGAGGAGGTTACAGAGATAAGGAGGGGTGTAGGGGGCTGGAGGAGGTTACAGAGCTAGGGAAGGGTGTAGGGGCTGGAGGAGGTTGAGGCCATGAAGGGATTTGGTAACAAAGATAATTATAAAATGGAGGCATTGCTGGAAAGGAGCCATTGTAGGTCAGCGGAGCACAAGGGTGATGGGAAATTGGGATTTGGTGTGAGTTGCGATTATGGTGGGAGCGGAGTTTTGAATAAGCTGAAGCTTATGGAGAGCGAAAATACGATGCTCAAGGCGACAGACCAGGATGAGTATTTCAACAGCATGAATTTGTAACACATAATTTTTGATGGGGAAGTGTACAGGGAGCTTTACTCTGTATCTAACCCCGTGCTGTACCTGTCCTGGGAGTGTTTGATGGGGACGGTGTAGAGGGAGATTTACTCTGTATCTAACCCCGTGCTGTACCTGTCCTGGGAGTGTTTGACGGGGGCAGTATAGAGGGAGCTTTACTCTGTATCTAACCCCGTGCTGTACCTGTCCTGGGAGTGTTTGATGGGGACAGTGTGGAGGGAGCTTTACTCTGTATCTAACCCCGTGCTGTACCTGTCCTGGGAGTGTTTGACGGGGGCAGTATAGAGGGAGCTTTACTCTGTATCTAACCCCGTGCTGTACCTGTACTGGGAGTGTTTGATGGGGACAGTGTAGAGGGAGCTTTACTCTGTATCTAACCCCATGCTGTACCTGTCCTGGGAGTGTTTGATGGGCACAGTGTAGAGGGAGATTTACTCTGTATCTAACCTCATGCTGTACCTGTCCTGGGAGTGTTTGATGGGCACAGTGTAGAGGGAGCTTTACTCTGTATCTAACCCCGTGTGTATAGGGATTATTATCGTGACCTGTTGCCTGAAGTGAAGCCGTGTTTGACGTTTAAGTTCCTCTTTGTGGTGAGCACGTCATTTATCAAAAGGAGATTGTATCCAATGATCAGCAAACGTTTCATTTTTAGGAAGTGATCCGGGTGGTTTAAAGTTTATTCACTTGACGGCAGTGACAGACGAGAGTGACCTCTCTCTGCATTAATCTCCGCAGGTCGCTTCAACTACATCTACAGAATGAAGGCTCTGGATGCCCTCCGGCACGTGGGTGAGTGACGGATCATAAACCCGCCCCCCACCACCCCAAACAAAGCCGGGGATGAAATTTGTGCTCCCCAGTGTCGCTCGGGGCAGCTTTGGCGGGGGGACCGTGTTTGATTTGTGGCGGTGGGGTAGCGTGGTAATAGCATCCCTCTAGTTCTCCTGGCGACCAAAGTGCTTCACATCCTTTGAAGTATGAGTGCAAGCACAGCAAGATCCCGCAAACAAGCTGAGAGATGATTCCAGTTTAAGGGGGGGGCCAGTTGAGGGATAAATATTGGCACCGGGCAGAATTCCCTCACGCTTTCCTTCGGGGTGGCAGCTGTGGGGTTTTCAGTTTGCCTGGCGAAGCACTTGTGGCTGCCTCAACGGCCTGCTCGATGTTGCTCCCGTTTAAAGGATGTTTGGAATGAAGCAGGCTGTCCGGACCCGCTCCCATTTGAATTTGAATTCCGGCTTTAGGAGAGCTAGGAACCTGCATGGTGGCTCCTGGGTTTTCTTCCCTCCCCCCCGCCCCTGCTCTCGTATCCCAGTGACAGAAGGAGTAGGGGCACAGGCAACCCCGAGTTTCCCAGTGTGGGGGAGAGTCAGATTCAGCAAGGTAAAACGTCGGGAACTGGCTGGAGCTGGCATTCTCCACAATACAAATTGAAGTGGCGTGATTATCAAAAGGCAATCTAGTTCACAAGACTGATCGCTCACCGAAATGTACAGCACGGAAACGGGCCATTTGGCCCCTCTGCTCAGTGCCGGTGTTTCTGCTCCACACGAGCCTCCTCCCAATCTCCACCCCGTCACCATATCCTCCTATTCCTTTCTCCCTCGTGTGCTTATCCAGCCTTCCCCCCCTTCAATGCATCAAGGCTATTCCCTCCTCTGGTAGTGAGTTCCACCTTCTCACCCTCCTCGTCTACACTCTGCTTTACCGTTTGAGACTCTGCTCGCTAGCCTGCTCCCTGCAGGGCTCAGGTTAGTTTAATTTCCCTCTAACCCTCGTGTGCTTTGCACATCCTTTGACCCTAAGGTTTAAAGACATTATTAAGGATGTAAGTTCTTAAAAGTAATTTTTTAAATGGGCATTTAAAGGGCAATTTTCATTTTAATGAAAAGACATGATGCGGTTTCCTCTACATTGGAGAGACCAAACGCAGACTGGGTGACCGCTTTGCAGAACACCTTCGGTCTGTCTGCAAGCACGACCCAGACCTCCCTGTCGCTTGCCATTTCAACACTCCACCCTGCTCTCACGCCCACATGTCCGTCCTTGGCCTGCTGCATTGTTCCAATGAAGCTCAACACAAACTGGAGGAACAGCACCTCATCTTCTGACTCGGCACTTTACAGCCTTCCGGACTGAATATTGAGTTCAACAATTTTAGATCATGAACTCTCTCCTCCATCCCCACCCCCTTTCCGATCCTCCCCCTTTTTTTCCAATAATTTATATAGATTTTTCTTTTCCCACCTATTTCTATTATTTTTAAATGTATTTCCATCCATTGTTTTATCTCTACCTTTTAGCCTATTTCGATCCCTTCCCTTCACCCCACCCCCACCAGGGCTATCTGTACCTTGCTCGTCCTGCTTTCTACCCTTAATTAGCACATTCCTTAGATAATATCACCTACTTCAACACCTCTTTGTCCTTTTGTCTGTGACATCTTTTGGTTATCTCCACCTATCACTGGCCCTCTATCCAACTCTCCTTGTCCCACCACCACAACCCCCCCACCTTAAACTAGCTTATATTTCACCTCTCTTCTATTTTTACTTAGTTCTGATGAAGGGCCATAAGGACTCAAAACGTTAACTGTGTTCCTCTCCGCAGATGCTGCCAGACCTGCTGAGTTTTTCCAGGTATTCTTATTTTTGTTTTGGATTTCCAGCATTCGCAGTTTTTTGCTTTTATCCAAGTCTATCCAACCTCTCTTCATAACTTAAACGTTTCATCCCAGGCAACATCTTGATGAATCTCCTCTGCACCCCCTCCATTTTGAAAGATAACCACTGATGTATCCACTTTCGCTAAAGTCGCCACCTTCCACACTCTGGGATGTAGCTCATCAGGGTCCAGGGGACTTATTGACCTTCAATCCAATTAATTTTTATTAATACTAATTTCTTTCAGCTCCTCATTTTCACTGGTCCCTTAGCTCCCTAGTATTTATAGGAGATTTTCTATATCGTCCTCCATGAAGACAGGCACAAATTAATTGTTTAGTTTCTCTGCCATTTCCCTCTTCTCCATTATAAACTCTCCTGTCTCCACCCGTACAGACCCACGTTTGTCTTCGCTAACCTTTTCCTTTTCACGTACCTAAGGAAGCTTTTTCTCGCTAGCTTATATTCACGTTCTCTTTTCCCTTTCTTTATCAGTTGCTTTGCCCTCCTGGGTTCGAAATTGCTCCTGACCCTCAAGCTTACCACTTTTTCTGGCAACCTTCCTTTGATCTAATGCAACCTTTAATTTATTTTGTTAGCCACAATTGATTCACCTTTTCCTGTTGGATTTTTGTGTCTTAGAGAAATGAATATTTGTTGTAGACCATGTCATGTTACTTTAAATACTAACCGTTGTTTGTCTACAGTCAAATGTTTTAGCGTATTTTTCCAATAAACCATAGCCAACTCACCCCTCATACCTTCCTTTGTTCAGATTTAAGACCCGGGTTTCAGACTGAACTATATCGCTTTCCAACTTAGCGTTAAATTCTATCATATTATGGTCACTATTTCCCAAAGGCTCCTTTACAGCAAGGTTATTAATTAGCCCTTTCTCATTTCTATCATAATAAATCTAAAATAGCACGATCCCCAGTTGGTGGTTCTTCATGCTGCTCCTGAAGCCCATCTCGTATGGACTCCAGGACTTCATTCTTCACAGCGTTAGTGCTGATTCAGTTTATCTAGTCTACATGTAAATTGAAGTCACTCACTGTTACTGTATTACCTATGATACATAGAGCTCTTAATTTTCTGATTTACATTGTGCCAAACCTTACCCCTACAGTTTGGTGGCCTATAAACAACCCCCATGCTGCCTCTTGCTGTTTCTTAGCTCTGCCCAAACTGATTCTACATCTTGATCCTTTGACCTAATTTCCCCCCCTCACTAATGCACTGACCTCATCCCTCATTAACAGTGCTACCCCCACCTCCTTTTCCTTTTTTGCTCACCTTCCTAAATGGTGAATATCCTTGGATATTCAGTTCCCAGTCTTGCTCACCCTCTGACCACGCTGCCACAATGGGAATTAAATCATAACCATTTACCTCTGTTTGTGGCTTCAAGTCATCTACCCTGTTGAGAATGCTGCGTGCATTCAGGTAGAGTGTGCTCAACTTTGTCTTTTAGTACTAACTCGGAACTGTATGGGCCGTTCCTTCACTGTCGCTGGGTGAAAATCCTGGAATTCCCCCCCCCCCGCCCCCCCCGAAGTGCACTGTGGGCGTACCTACACCACATGGACTGCAGCAGTCCAAGAAGGCTGCTCACCACCACCTCCTTAAGGGGTAATTAGGGATGGGCAGTAGGTGCCCACATCCTTTGCACGAATATATTTTTAAAAATCCATTTCGCAGTTTATTCTGTTCCCGTTTCACCTGTCTTCACCTCAACCTTTGTTTTAATATCTAAACATTTAGCTGCCAGATTTAGTGGCACGTTTTTACCATTTCACTTGTAGCCTGGCCGGTTGAAACGTTCAAGTGAGACCCTTAACAGGGGTGAGTTACGTGGAGAGGCTGGGATTTTTCTCCTGGGGACAGATGAGGTTGAGGGGAGATTTCGTTCAAAATTATTAAGAATAAATAGGGGGAAACTGCCTTAGAAACTGTGTCAGGAGGGTTGGTAACCAGAGGGGACACAGATTGAAGAGAATCGGGGAAAGAACCAGAGGGGGAGATGAGGAGAGTTTTTTTTTTTATAAACACAGCGAGTTGTTGTGATTTGGAAGGCGCTGCCTGAAAGGGCGGTGGAAGCAGATTCAATAGGAGCTTTCAAAAGGGTGGGGGGGAATCGGATAAATGTTTGAAGGGGGAAAAATTTGTAGGGCGATTGGGGGAAAGAGCGGGGGGAGTGGGACTAATTGGATCGATCTTTCAAAGAGCCGGCACGGTGACGATGGGCCGAATGGCCTCCGGCTGCCCTGTGTGATTTTTTCTTTTTAACGTTTTGACTCCCCTTGATGTGTTCACCGCTGCAGATCTCCCCATCGGCGAAGGCACCGAATACGCCAAGTGTTTCACGGGGAAGAGTTTCCGTAGCTTCCTGATGGAGCTGAGGGAGGGGAGCACCCCGTTCAGAGGGGTGCGCAAGAACCTCATCGACAAACTCATAGACGGATACGAGGCAGCGCGTCATGGCACGGCGGTAGGTGTGCCGGCAGGTTGCCGTCGGCTGGGCAGAATGCCCCCCCCCCCCCCCCCCGCCGGTGCGGTGGGGTTCGTACGAATTAGGAACAGGAGGAGGCCATTCGACCCCATCGAGCCTGCCCCTCCATTCAATAAGATCGTGGCTGATCTGACTGTGGCCTTAACCACTTTTTCCCCCGGACCCATCCCCCCCAAACCCACTTCCCATAACCGCCCCCCCCCCACCCCCGACTCCCTTGTCGATCAAAAACCTGCCTAACTCGGCCTCAAATATATCCAATGACCCGGCCTCCACTGCTCTCTGGGGAAGAGAATTCCACAGACTGACGACCCTCTGTGTGAGAGAGGGAATTCCTCTTCATCTCCGTCTTCAATGGGAGAACCCTTATTTTTAAACTGTGCTCCCTTCCCCCCCACCCCCCTCGTTCTAGACTCTCCCAAGAGGGAGACACAACCTCTCAGCGTCTGCCCTGTCGAGCCCCCTCAGGATCTTACATGTCTCGATAAAATCGCCTCTCATTCTTCTAAACTCCAATGAGTACAGGCCCAACCTATCCTCATAACACCAAAGCCCCTTCGGTTTAGACATAAATATATTGCGCCTTTTACTCGTTCGTGGGGTGTGGGGTGTCGCCGGCTGGGCCCAGCATTTGTTGCCCGTCCCTAATTGCCCCCTTGAGAAGGTGGTGGGTGAGCCGCCTTCTTGAGCCGCTGCAGTCCCCTGTGGTGTACGTACACCCACCGTGCTGTTAGGGAGGGAGTTCCAGGATTTGGACCCAGCGACAGTGAAGGAACGGCCGATATATTTCCAAGTCAGGATGGTGAGTGTCTCGGAGGGGGACTTGGAGTAGGCGGTATGGTAGATAAATAAAATGATAGATATTTTTGGTGCGTTACTAAGTGGAAGATTAATCACTTCTGAGGAAGATTAACTTAATTTCCTATAAAGTAACTTAACCAAGTTTTATATTTGCATGTCTTCAAGTGTTTGGTGAATCCTTCCGTACTGTACAGCTCGGCTGTCATGGGACGGAGGGTGGGGGAAGAGGTTCTCACGTTGTTCCTTGTTTTGTGTTCCAGTTCTTCGGGAAAAACGAATGCATGAAGTATCAGCAAGCTGTGAACGAGCTAGCCACCATGTGAGTTCAGCTCATCCTCCCAACCCCCTTGCCATTCCCTATTACAGTGTAACTAAGCCAGCGCAACGCTGAGGGAGTGCAGCACTGCCATTCGAATCCAGCCTTCAGCCCACAACTGCCTTTCGGGTGAACACGCGGAGTTCTGTCTTTGTTTTTGTTAACTTGGTCAAGCCCAGCATTTATTGCCCATCCCTAATTGCCCCCTTGACTAGGCGGTGGCGTGCTGCTGCTGCCCCCCTGTGAGGTGTAGGTACACCCACCGTGCTTTTTTTTTCTTCTGTCGGGGTTTGATGCAACTGTGTCGCTCGCTTAGCCGTTTAAGAGTCAGCCTCATTGGCTGTGGGGTCTGGAGTCATGTGTAGGCCAAACCGGGGTAAGGACGGCAGATTTCCTTCCCTATAGGGGCATTAGTGAACTAGGTGGGTTTTTACAACAATCCATGATGGTTGCCCCAGTCACCATCACTGAGACTAGCTTCAATTCCAGATTTTAGTTAATTGAATTTAAATTCCACCAGCTGCCCACGGTGGGATTTGAACCTGTGTCCCCCCAGAGCATTAGCCTGGGACTCTGGGTTACTCGTCCAGTGACATCACCCACTATGTTACCATCCCCTAAGAGCAGGGGCGTGTCCCCATCCCTCAGCCCACACCAAAAAAGAACACGATTTGGTCATTAGTCTCATTGTTGTTTGTGGGAGCTTGCTGTGTGTAAACTGGCTGTCATGCCTCCTACAATATGACTATGTTTCAGAAGTAACTAATTAGCCGTGACACACTATAGGCGATTCTTGCTATAGAAATACAAAGTCATCCTTAAGGGGAGACCATTTTTTTACTGGTGCTCAGCCGCTGTTATTCTTGAAAGCGTGGTTCTGACCAATCTTTGGGCTCTTCTTGCTCTGTGGGGTAGCCTTGTCACACCTCCTCGTAGAACAGACCCCACTTTTCATTCTCCACACCCCCCTCCCGCCAGTATTCAGAACTGAGTGTCGGCCGGAGAGCGAGATGCACTCACCGGGGTTCCTGCACTAGCTTTGTAGAGCGCTAGTTCGGCCTCAACTAGAATATTGTGTCCAGTTCTGGGTGCCGCACTTTAGAACGGATGTGAAGGCTTTGGAGAGAGAGAGGGAGAGTGCAGAAAAGGTTCACGGGAATGGTTCCAGGGATGAGGAACTTCACTTTTTTGGATAGGTTGGAGAATTTGGGGCCATTCTTGAAGAAAAGAGAAGATTGAGGGGGGGATTGGAAGAGAGGATTGAGGGGGGATTGGAAGAGAGGATTGAGGGGGGATTTGATAGAGGCGTTCAAAATCACGAGCGGCCTGGACAGAGTGTAGAGGGGGAGAAACTGTTCCCCCAGGTGGAAGGGTCGAGAGGCAGAGGGCACCGATTTAAGGTGATTGGCGAAAGAAGCACTGGGTGACAGGAGGAGAAACTTCTTCACACCGCTGGAGAGCGCTGCCTGAGAATGTGGCTGAGGCAAGGCCAATCGAGGATTTCATAAGGGGAATTGGACGACTACCTGAAGAGGAAAGGGTTGCAGGGTCAGGAGGAAAAGGCGGGGGAGGGTGTGAGTGTCTCTGGCAGAGTCTCGATGAAACATGATGGGCAGAGTTGCCTCCTCCCATGCTCTAACCATTCTATAACTCGGTGCCTTATAGCGTCGCTCTCAGTGGAGCGCTGGTCCCAGTCGCTTTCGGTGGGAAAGGCAGTTTCAGCAACTTGCTGGAGAAGCCCCTGGGGCCTCCAGCTGTGTCTTTTGGAACAGAAGATCATGCGTTCAAACCCCGCCCAGGCCCTTCCAGCCAAGAAACTGGGATTGTTCTCCTCAGAGCGAAGAAGGTTAAGGAATCGAGGCATTCGGAATCAGGAAGGGGGTTTGGACAGAGTTAAATGAGGAGAAACTGTTTCCACTGGGCAGGAGGGTCGGTAACCAGAGGGGGACACAGATTGAAGAGAATCAGGGAAAGAACCAGAGGGGGAGATGAGGAGAATTTGTTTTTATTTACACAGCGAGTGGTTGTGATCTGGAAGGCGCTGCCTGAAAGGGCGGTGGAAGCAGATTCAGTAGGAACTTTCAAAAGGGGGGGAATCGGATAAATACTCGAAGGGGAAAATTTGCAGGGAGATGGGGGGGGGCGGCGAAATGGTGGGGGAAGGGGACTAATCGGATAGCTGTTTCAAAGAGCCAGCATAGACACGATGGGCCGAATGGTATCCCCTGCTGTGGGCACTTGGCAGCAGAGGGGGTTGCCTGGGCCTCTGGAACCCCGTACCCCCAATGAGTTTGGTCAGGAAGGTGGAGAGAGAGATCTGTGCGGACCCATCTTAACGTACGTTTTCGTTTCTCCCTGAGCAGCCTTCAGTCTCGGACCAACCGGAGCCAGGCACAGCACCAGGCCGCAGCGAAGGAGCTGACCACCTCTCCCGAGACCACCTCGCCCACCACCATCCAGGTCACCTACATGCCATCAAACCAGAAGAGCAAGAGGCCCAAACACTTCCTGGAGCTGAAGAGCTTCAAGGACAACTACAACACTCTGGAGAGCACGTTGTGAGGACATAAGCTGCCCTGAACCTTAGCCACCGAGACCAGGATCCCACTGGTACGCAGTCTGCTCCAAACACCCACATTTGAGCTTCATCAAAATCATGGCACCAGGGTTTATCCCAGACATGTCGGATTGGGTAGAAATGCATCTCACCCTCTCGGGCTGTCACTGTATAACACTGAGGTACAGTACGGGTGGGGAGGGGTCTGTCGCTGTATAACACTGGGGTACAGTATGGGTGGGGAGGGTTCTGTCACTGTATAACACTGGGGTACAGTACTGGTGGGGGACAGGTCTGTCACTGTATAACGCTGGGGTACAGTACTGGTGGGGGACAGGTCTGTCACTGTATAACACTGGGGTACAGTACTGGTGGGGACGGGTCTGTCACTGTATAACACTGGGGTACAGTACTGGTGGGGACAGGTCTGTCACTGTATAACGCTGGGGTACAGTACTGGTGCGGACAGGTCTGTCACTGTATAACACAGGGGTACAGTACTGGTGGGGACGGGTCTGTCACTGTATAACACTGGGGTACAGTACTGGTGGGGACGGGTCTGTCACTGTATAACACTGGGGTACAGTACTGGTGGGGACAGGTCTGTCACTGTATAACACTGGGGTACAGTACTGGTGGGGACGGGTCTGTCACTGTATAACACTGGGGTACAGTACTGGTGGGGACAGGTCTGTCACTGTATAACACTGGGGTACAGTACTGGTGGGGACGGGTCTGTCACTGTATAACACTGGGGTACAGTACTGGTGGGGACAGGTCTGTCACTGTATAACACTGGGGTACAGTACTGGTGGGGACAGGTCTGTCACTGTATAACACTGGGGTACAGTACTGGTGGGGACAGGTCTGTCACTGTATAACACTGGGGTACAGTACTGGTGGGGACGGGTCTGTCACTATAACACTGGGGTTCAGTACTGGTGGGGACGGGTCTGTCACTGTAAAGGGACAAAGTACTGGCAGATCATTCTGTCCCCCCACTCCTCTTCCGGCAGTCTGCCGAATAAGCTTCCATTGTTTGTTTCCATTTTTATTTAAAATAAAGTTGACTGGATTTGAATTAAATCTCTGGGTTTCAGTTCTTGTCTGAAGCAGAGAAGGGGTCAGAGTACATTGCTGACAACTGGGGAATCAAAACACGTTCTAACCTCTCACCTTCCAAACCCACAACTCTACCATCTAGAAGAACAAGGGCAGCAGACACATGGGGAACACCCACCACCTGGAAGTTCCCCTCCGAGCCCCTCACCATCCCGACTTAGAAACATATCGGCCGTTCCTTCACTGTCGCTGGGTCCAAATCCTGGAACCACCCCCCTCCCTAACAGCACGGTGGGTGTACCTACACCACAGGGACTGCAGCGGCTCAAGAAGGCAGCTCACCCACCACCTTCTCAAGGGGGCAATTAGGGATGGGCATTAAATGCTGGACCCAGCCCAGCGACACCCACAACCCAACCATTTTTTTAAAAATGTACACATTGTCCTCTCCCTCCGACACCTGGACCTCTCCCTAAAATCCGAGGATCAGCTTAGACCGTGTGGGAGCCGCTCCCAGTCGATTGGGGGGGGGGGGGGGGGGGGGCGGTGGGTGGAGAGGTGCCTCGTCGTACGGTGTCCCCAGCTTGTCTGCCTGGCAAAGAGACCTCCGGAAACTCTGGAATCGTAGGCCCAACACCCAACTGAGAAGTAACGAGAGAGAAGAGATCAGCTTGCGCTGATGTCCGGCCCCCTCGCTGGCACACTCAACCCCATACAGGGGAAAGGAGGAAGGGTTTTGTGTTGTACACGGCTGTAGACTTAGCCAGACCTGGGTACATCCCAGCAAGGCAGCCAGTGGGATTTAAATTCAGTTAATAAAATCTGGCATCGAAGCTAGTATCAGTGACGGTGACCATGTCGTTAACACCACTCGCACTGAAAGAGTGGGTCAAAAAATCACCGTGTGTCCCTCGTCGGTGATATTCTCCGAGGGCACGTAGCCTTAAAAAGGAGCACGCGTGGGACGTCCAGCAGAGTTTGCGAATCCCTTTGACCGATGTGCTCCGAGACCCTGCAGAGATTCTGTGGGCGGCGCTGCCATCTGGTGGTCACACCGCTTGACAACGCCAGCCCCTGATTTCCCTGCTGCTGCCCGAGTGTGCAGCACTGACACCCGACACCACCCCCACCCCGTGGCCCCCGGAGCTGGTGTTGCGTGCAGAGGCAGCAAGAACTCTCCTCACAGGTCTCTTCCCTCACTCTGTGAAGTTGGATCAGGGGCCCCTGACTGCCTGCTTCAAGGGCCTGGATAGACAGCGGTGACCGGCTATTCAGTTATGTGGGGTGGGGGGAGGGGTGGCTAGATGGGGCAAGGGTGACCATGGCGGCCGTCACGGATTGTCGTTAAAAACCCCATCTGGGTCACCAATGCGCCCTTTAGGGAAGGAAATCTGCCGGCCTTACCCGGTCTGGCCCTACATGTGACTCCAGACCCACAGCCCATGTGCTCGACTCTTAACCGCCCCTCTGAAAGGGCCGAGCGAGGCCACTCAGTTCAAGGGGGCAATTAGGGATGGGCAACAAATGCTGGCCTTGCCAACGACACACCGATCCCATTAAAGAAAAGATCTTATACAGTACATAAGATCTTATACTGTACAGTACTGTACATAGAACTCAGTTACTCCAGGACATTACCCTGCTCTGGTAGAACTCATGGTTATAAAGGGCTTTGGCGAGACCACACCTGGAGCACTGTGTATGGTTTTCGTGTCCGTAACAAAGGAAGGATATCGAGGGAGAGAGGTTTTGGGGTGGCGGGGGGGGGGGGGGGGGGGGGGGGGGGGAGGTGGGGGGTTGAATTAAGGTTCACTCGACTGATTCCTGGAACGAGTGCGTCGTTCTACGAGGAGAGATCCAGCAGATTGGGCCAATACTCTCTACCACCGAGGAGGAGGAGGAGAGGTGGTCTCGGAACGTATCGAGTTCTGCGAGGCTATTTTCACCCGAGCTAGGTCTAGAACACAGGGTGGGGGGAATCACAGACTCAGGATAAGGGCTCGGTCATTTTCAACTGGGACGAGGGAACAAAACATAACGTCTTCACTTGGAATCTTTGGAACTGCCTGAAACGTTCCCATTTCTGAATCAGAGCCTCGAAGCCCAACCTCAGGACTTTTGAGTTTATAATCCAGACCGACACTGCAGTGCAGTGGTGAGGGAGTGCTGAGCTGTCGACGACGCTGTCTGTTGACCGAAATGTTAAACACAAAAAGCCTTGCGTGTCAGTGCATGGTGAAAGTTCTGCAACCTTTTGAAGAGCGGGGAGTTCTCCACTTCCTAGGTTGACGTTTTTTTTTTAAAATCAGACGTTTAAGTGAACTGGCCAAACCGTTCATTGTCGTGGGTGGGAATCTTAGTGTGTGAAAAACGTGGTAATTGCATTTCAAGTGATTAAAGCACGTACCTAAAGGAAAATGCGATACTGAGCTATGGTAGATCAAAAACAAACGAAAGGCCAGTGACCTGAAACATTAAAATGAAAGCATAACCCTGTGGCTGAGAACCGCGAATTCTCAGCTGCGCATGTTTGAGACAGCGACCAACGAATGTTTTTACCCAGTGGGGAAGGGGAGGGGGGGAAAGAGAGAATCGACCCCCTTTCTGGAAGTCTTAACCGTTGAATCTTTGCTTGGCGGTGTGGTCCAGGACATGTGTCTCTCCCCCCCCAACGCCTCTTCGAGGCACCAGTCGGAAAACGAGAAGAAATATAATTCTCTCCCATCTGGGTGTGAACAGTAAATTAAAGGAAGAGGAGAAACCACTTGCGTTGCGATCGCTTTAAATAACACTCAGGGTGGGGGGGGGTGGTGGTGGATGGAAGGGCAACTATGCAGCTAAACTCGCGTTTATTTTAAATGTGATGTTCAGGAAACATACTGCAACGTGAATAGCTGAACAGCTCAGGGAACACAGAAATAACTTAAATAAATACCGGCTGGGAACTGAAATTTTAACCATACGATTCGAGTGTATTTACAGAAATATATGTCTTGCCGTTCGCGTCCGGGGATCGCCAGGGTAGAGAATGTAGCCTCGCTTCCCCCCCCCCCCCCCGACTCCCAACCCCCAGGGCGGTGGGCAGAGGAGAGGTTGCCCCCTTTGTCCGCACAGTTTAAATTGGTGCCCCGCCCGCCAACGAACTCTCTCTCTCCCCGCGGCCGCCGGCAAGTCTTCTGCTTTCCTTTCAGATCTCCAGCACTTCCCCACCCCCACCCCCACCCCCACAACCCGCCCCTCTTATCTGGAGTCTTGCTGTGCCGAGAACCGGGGAGGGGAGCTTCCCACCCCCCCACAGGTGAGGCACAAACCCTGTATATCAAAATGCTAACTCGACTGTGGAGTGGCAGCCAGGAGCACTACCCTCTTACCCAGGGCGTCGGGGTCTGGCAGACAGGGCATTGCGGGTGAGAATACCAGGGGGGCAATTGCAGAGGCGGGGGGGGGGGAGGTGGAGTGGTGCAGAGAGGGCAGACTACGTCCTCTGACTTTGTTAAGTCCCCCATCTCGGAACAATACAAACCAATAGGAGGAATAGACTGGCTGGATTGCAGAGGAGGGCACTTGGAGATTGGGACCGAGCTACAGTCTTAGAGGGAGCTTTACTCTGTATCTAACCCCGTGCTGTACCTGTCCTGGGAGTGTTTGATGGGGACAGTGTAGAGGGAGTTTACTCTGTATCTAACCCCGTGCTGTACCAGCCCTGTGAGTGTTTGATGGGGACAGTGTAGAGAGAGCTTTACTCTGTATCTAACCCTGTGCTGTACCTGTCCTGGGAGTGTTTGATGGGGACAGTGTAGAGAGAGCTTTACTCTGTATCTAACCCCGTGCTGTACCTGTCCTGGGAGTGTTTGATGGGGACAGTGTAGAGGGAGCTTTACTCTGTATCTAACCAGCGCGGTGTGACAATTGTCTGTACTTGGGGCTGACTAAGTGTTCCCTCTCCCACTCCCCTCAGCCTGAATACTCGTTCCATGTTTACAGAGAATCATACTCCTGCAGGAGAATTTTTGCCAGTTTGTTTGGTGTTCATTCTGACGTGAGTAAAAACAGTAACGTCACGATGTCTCCAGCACTCGTACTAACGCTCTGGGCTTCTTGGATCCCAGTGGGAGTCTTGAACTGATAAGAGAAAGAAAGAAAGAGCCAAATCTCAGTTTCAGAAATAAAAAAATGATAAAATGAACTGTTTAATAAAAAAAAAGTTTATTTTCCTAAAAGCTTACAGATGTTCCAGGCATTATAAATAGAGGCACAAAGTCCAAAAGCAAGGAATTTACTCTAAACCTTCATAAAACACTAAATAAATACCCCAGCTGGAGGACTGGGGCCCATTCTGGGCTCCGCACTTTAGGAAGGAGGTCAAGGGCCTCGGAGAGGGTACGGGAGGGAGATTTACCCAGAATGGGACCAGGGATGAGGGACTTCAGTCCGTGTGGGAGAGACTGGGAGAAGCTGGGATTGTTCTCCTCAGAACGGAGAAGGTTAAGGGGGAGATTGAATCGAGGCGTTCGGAATCAGGAAGGGGGTTTGGACAGAGTAAATGAGGAGAAACTGTTTCCATTAGGCAGGAGGGTCGGTAACCAGAGGGGACACAGACTGGAGAATCGGGGAAAGAACCAGAGGGGGAGATGAGGAGAATTTGTTTTTATTTACACAGCGAGTGGTTGTGATCTGGAAGGCGCTGCCTGAAAGGGCGGTGGAAGCAGATTCAATAGAAACTTTCAAAAAGTGGGGGGGAAATCGGATAAATACTCGAAGGGGTAAAATTTGCAGGGAGATGGGGGAAAGAGCGGGGGGGGGGGAGCGGGGGGGAAAGAGTGGGGTTAATTGGATAAATCTTTCAAGAGGCACGATTGAATTTTTCATTCACTTCTTTAAGGCTTGAATAAGTTATAAAAATAAATTGGAGATGGTGAAAATGACGAGAGAGGCCGAGGGTCACGAAACTATCCAACGAGCGATCAAGAACAATCCAATTGGCCGAAGGATCGGATTGCTCTTGACTGCTCTTGACAGGTTGGTTGTGGGGGGGGGTACGTGACAAACCCTCCCAGGATTGGTCGGCAATCCGGCACATGCCAACCACGCCCCCCTCCCCCAATAACCCACCCGATTCTCCCCCTCACCGGTTACCTGTGAGAGATCTGGTGGTCCGTGAGTCCCTGCCCCCTGCTGGTGAGGGAACCTTGCTGGGTTCTGCCCTCACCGCGGGTCACATATTCCAGGTGGTCTTGCATCTCTCGGTTCTGTTTTGGGGGGGGAGGGGTGGGTGAAATGTAAAAAAAAAACAAAGAAAGTCAGTTCACCGACGGTTACGCAGATCGACACTGGCACTGTTCTAACCCAACTCCACCCTGGCTCCGAAACGAGGCCCCTCCTCCTCCGGCTGCTGGAAACACTCGGCAGGTTTCCAAACACCTGGGGGAGGAGCGAGAAATAGAGAGGGAGAGATAGAGAGAGAGAGTTAACGCTTCAGGTCCAATTAGAGGCGGCCATGCCACGCTCTTTCACAGAAGAGGGGGTCATTTACTGCCCATCCCCAAATGCCCCCCTTCGGGGAGGTGGTGGTGGTGGAGCCGCTGCAGGGCCCTGTGGTGCAGGTCCAGCCGCTGGGCTGATTTCACTGATGAAGTGTTAACTCTCGGCGGCCTCCACAGCTGCTGAGCCTTTCCAGCGCTGTTGCCCCCCCACCCCGGGTTTCCAGCCTTCTTGCAACCCCCCACCCCCCCAACCCCCCACCGGGGTTTCCAGCGTCTGCCGGTGTCTCGCTTTTCCATTCCCGGGCCAGGTTTTGGCCACGCCGGCGCCGGTCTCCATACACAGGGGCTCGCGTACCGATCTGTCCCCCACGATCTCTGATCAGCCTCCCCTCTCTCGCCCCCCTAGCTGGGAGGTTGAGATCCTCGGAGCTCAGGGGCCGGAACCTCTCCTGGCTGGCTCTTCCCCCTCCCCCCCCAGGTCCCAGGAGATAGGATCAGACCGTCCTCTCCCCGAAGGCCACCTCAACAGAAACGGGCCAACTCACCTCTTGGAAAGATCCATCCACCCAGTCTCACCACTCCGCCGCATGCAAATTTTCCCCTTCGAGTATTTATCCAACTCCCCCCCTTTTGAAACTTCCTATTGAATCTGCTTCCACCGCCCTTTCAGGCAGCGCCTTCCAGATCACAACAACTTGCTGTGTAAATAAAAACAAATTCTCCTCATCTCCCCCTCTGGATCTTTCCCCGATTCCCTTCAATCTGTGTCCCCTCTGGTTACCGACCCTCCTGCCCAGTGGAAACAGTTTCTCCTCATTTACTCTGTCCAAACCCCCTTCCTGATTCCGAACGCCTCGATTCAATCTCCCCCTTAACCTTCTCCGCTCTGAGGAGAACAATCCCAGCTTCTCCCGGTCTCTCCACATGAGCTGAAGCCCCTCATCCCATCCTGGTAAATCTCGGATTAAATGCAATTATTGCAGTTGCGATGAAAGCTCTCTACCTCAGACTCGAGGTGTTCCACTCGCTCCTGCAGCTGCTGTATCAACACATCCTTTTCCTCAATCTGACTCCTGGAGGTCTGAATCTGGCAAAGAGAGAGAGAGAGAGAGAGAGACAAACAGGCTCTGAATTGTCTGGGTAGAAAATCAATTCGGAGTTCGACACTCAAAAAGGGATCGATTCATCAGACAGAGAATGGTGGATGAGGATGGGGACCACAGACCAGGAGGAACTGAGGCCCCACCTCTCCCACCTCACTGCTTCCAGTAGCGGCTGTGGGATCTTGGACCTGAGGGGGCAGACGGGTGCCTCGGTTCAACGTCACATCTCGAAAGAGGGACAGCACCTCTGGCAGTGCAGCACTCCTTTGGAGTGGGGTTGAACCCACATCCCAGTTAGAAATTTGTGGGTTGGAAGCCAACTCCACAGAGAGTGGAGCACAAAAGTCCAGGTGACACTCCCAGGGTCCGCGCTGAGGGGGAGCGCCGCACTGTCGGAGGGTCAGTACTGAGGGTGTGCCGCACTGTCGGAGGGTCAGTACTGAGGGTGTGCCGCACTGTCGGAGGGTCAGTACTGAGGGTGTGCCGCACTGTCGGAGGGTCAGTACTGAGGGTGTGCCGCACTGTCGGAGGGTCAGTACTGAGGGTGTGCCGCACTGTCGGAGGGTCAGTACTGAGGGAGTGCCGCACTGTCGGAGGGTCAGTACTGAGGGAGTGCCGCGCTGTCGGTGGGTCGGCGCTGAGGGAGCGCCGCACTGTTGGAGGTGCCATCTTTGTGACATTAAATCGGGGCTCTGCCTATCCTCTCAAGTGGCAGCTATTGGAAGAAGGGCAGGGGTGGGGGTGGGGAGAATTCACCCTGGTGTCCTGGGCCCAACATCACTAGAAAAAAGGACACACAGTTGACCAGTGTCATTATCACACTGCTGTTTGTGGGGTTTGGTGTGCATCAGACCGGCTGCTGGGTTTCCTACATCCCAGAAGTGACCGCACTTCAAAAAAAGAAAAGCACTGCATTGGCTGCATCTGGGGCGTCCTGAGGCTGTGAAAGGCGCTAGAGAAATGTGGGACGTTCTGACTCAAGAGACAACTCCAGCAGTTGGTGAAAATTAATCTCCGCAGGGGAGTAGAGATCAACTCAGGAGAACGGGTCAGAGTGAAAAGGTCATGGGGCATTAAACCCCCAGTGTTTCGTTGTATACTTGTTCACTCATTGTTAAAAAGTAGCAGAGCAGGAGGTGGTGGAATAGGTGGAGTTTGTGATGAAACTTCCATTCATCCAGCACAATGTTCACAATTCCGGATCCACAGCAGAATTCGGAGCTGCACCTGGTTCCAAACCTGCGTCAGCTTCTTTTGGTTTTTTTGTGTCATGTTTAGTTTTGAAATTTGTCCAAGCGTCATTTCGCAGGAATTCAACGTCTGGGCGAGGCAGGGAGTGGAGACGTACCCTGGCTGTCTGAGCTCGTCCAGTAATCAGAGCCAGAGGGAGCGAGCGTGTGGGAGAGCCAGAGAGAGAGAGAGAGAGAGAGAGAGAGAGAGAGAGAGCGAGCGCCAGCGTCAGAGCCAGATAGAGCGAATCCTGAATCTTGGGGTGGGGGATAAGGGAATAAATTAGAGGGATTATGGGGAAAAGAGCACTGGCGGCGGGAGTGGGACTAATTCGACAGCCCTTTCAAAGAGCCAGCACAGGCTGTATGGCCTCCCCCTGTGCCATTCGGATTGTACACCAGCTGATTACGGATCCGAGGCGCATTTTAACATTTCTTTTGACCGGGCATGCGCTCACCTGCTCGATCATCTGCCGTACTTTTCTCTGCTGGCTCTTCAGCATATCATTGAGGTGGCAAATCTTCTCCCTCAGGGTCTCAACCTCTTTCTCCAGCTGTAATGACCTGGGAAAGTCAGGGGTTGGGGGGGGAAGAATGCAAAATGCAGATGGGACAGAGAGAGAGAGAGAGAGAGAGAGAGAAAGAGAGAGAGTTAAATCCAACAACCACCTGCATGGTTAGATAAAGGAATTTGGAGGGGTCTGCAATTTTTTTTTTTAAAAGGGATAACTCAGGGGAAATGTAACCACTGACACGCTGCTGAGGTCAGTCAGAGAGCGAGCGCAACCGGCTGAGGTCAGTCAGAGAGCGAGCGCAACCGGCTGAGGTCAGTCAGAGAGCGAGCGCAACCGGCTGAGGTCAGTCAGAGAGCGAGCGCAACCGGCTGAGGTCAGTCAGAGAGCGAGCGCAACCGGCTGAGGTCAGTCAGAGAGCGAGCGCAACCGGCTGAGGTCAGTCAGAGAGCGAGCGCAACCGGCTGAGGTCAGTCAGAGAGCGAGCGCAACCGGCTGAGGTCAGTCAGAGAGCGAGCGCAACCGGCTGAGGTCAGTCAGAGAGCGAGCGCAACCGGCTGAGGTCAGTCAGAGAGCGAGCGCAACCGGCTGAGGTCAGTCAGAGAGCGAGCGCAACCGGCTGAGGTCAGTCAGAGAGCGAGCGCAACCGGCTGAGGTCAGTCAGAGAGCGAGCGCAACCGGCTGGAAGTTTCAGGCTCCAGATCTATGACATTTGGGGTGTCCAACAGGTCAAGTCAAACAGATTTAAGGCAGAGGGTGAACTTTGCAAGAAGGAGGTGCATTGCTTGCTGTTGGTACTGAGCCACAACGCATGCCCAAGTTTGATTCCCCACTCTGTACGGCTTGTGTGGTAGCAGGGGGCCTCTGGATAGGGAGGTGAAAGGTCAGCAATTGACAATATCCTGCAGCTGAGTAGTTTAAATTGCAAAGTTGTATAAAGTCAGCTGGTGTTCCCTAGATTTCAGGAGACTGAGGGGCAAACTGATCCAAGTGCATAAAATGATTCAATAGGCTTGAGAGAAGGGGAGTTCAGAACAATGGGGTAAGAACCTTCACACAAGGGGCAGCGGAGGTCTGTAACTCCCACTAAAGGGTATGGGATCAACTGGAGTTTTTAAGACTGAGGATTGATAGATGTGTGTTAGGTATTAAGGGATAGGAAGCAAAAGAGCACAAATGGAATTAAGATACAGATCAGCAATGATCTAACTGATGGAACAGGCTAGAAGGGCTCAAAGGCCTCCTCCAGTGCCTCCTGCTGGAGAATACTTGCAAGGACAGGATCAAGATGGAGCTGTGATTTCAGCAGCAGTCGCTCATTGAGACGAATGGGTCAGGGCTCGGTGCCCAGTTGACCTGCGCCCTTGGATAAGCCTGGCAACTTTAGGAGAGGAAATGAGGTAGGAGACCGAGATAGGACACTCGAATCTCAGCTAGCGGCCGTCGTACCTGTGGTGATCAGCCATGCCGGCCTGGTTCTGCACTCTCATCTCCTCCAGCTGGCATTCATTCTCCCTCATCTTTGTCGCCAAGATTTGATGCTCCTGCCAAAGACAAAATGAAGCACAGAAAGAGGCCATTATAATTTGGATTCAACCAGCCTCAGCTTGCTCCCCCAAAAACCTCACCACCAGTGCAGATACTTCCTCCGTACCTTTTCCATTCCTGTCATCAGTCTCTGGAGTTCCTCGATTCTCTTGTCACGTTCAGCAACTCTCTCCTCTGACCTCTGAAGTGATTCCCTGGCCTCTCCTAGTTGCTTCTGGTGGTGTCCGGCCTGATCCTGTTGTGGAGGAAAATCAGGAGGAGGAGGAGAATTTAATTCTCAAATGTGGCTAATGTTTTCCAGGACGTGTGGCCATCACAGCCTACAACGTCACACTTATTACAGATGTCAGCCGATGCCGATACACAGCCTGAGACTTCCAGCCAGTTGCAATTGCTCCCCGACTGACCTCGGCTAGTTGCAATTGCTCCCCGACTGACCTCGGCTAGTTGCAATTGCTCCCCGACTGACCTCGGTGGTTTATCAGTCACTCCCCCCACCCCCACCCCTACCACCTAGCCTTCCCATATGTAGAGCAGTGGCTCCAAACGGCGCAGGCTGGGTTAGCGCCCAAACGTCACGCACTGCACTCCAGCACCAGTCAGCTGTGAACAACATCAAGAGGTCAGCAAGTGTTTCTTTCGCCTTTCCTCCCGAAAACTTCCTGCCCGGACCGAATTCGAATCCCAGATTCAGAGGCGAGAGCACCATGTGCCTCCACTGGCCGGTTTGCGGCGCTGAATCTTCTGCTGCCGCCCCTCCTTACCTCCAAAACCTTCCTCTTGGACTCGTGCCTGCGCTCGGCCTCCTGCAGTTTGCTGTAGAGGTGCCTTGTCGCCTCCCGCATCTTTTCCGTCTCATCATCCCCACGGTCTGTCTGCCAGCGGAGAGATCCGTTAGACCCGTTCCCGCTGTCGACTCCGCCACCCCACCCACTCCCTTTCCCCAACCACCCACCCCCTCCCCGGCCCATCCCTTCTCTCTCCCACCACCTGTGACCGAGAGGACGATCTGACGGTATCCTACTCGCTGTTCAATACCTTCCCAGGCCAGGAGGGGGCCGGGGGGGGGTTGCCCTTCCGCCCTCCCTACACCAGCTTCGTGACATCCTGTGCTGAGAGAGCTGGCCATCGTAGGGGTCACTGGGAAGCAGAGGAAGGGTGGGGGATGGGGGAAAGAGAATCCCAAAGGGCCACTGGAGAGGGGCCAGCATTCGTTGCCCGTCCCTAACTGCTCTCTTGAACGGAATAGCTTGCCCGGCCATTTCAAGACCGATACAACTGCTAGGGGCCATTTCAGGGGGGTAGTTAAGAGTCAACCACATGGGCTGTGGGTCTGGAGTCACATGTAGGCCAGACCGGGTAAGGACGGCAGATTTCCCTCCTTAAAGGGGCATTGGCGAACCAGACGGGGTTTTAAGACAAAAGTTGGCGAACCAGACGGGGTTTTAAGACAAACGTCGGCGAACCAGACGGGGTTTTAAGACAAAAGTCGGCGAACCAGTCGGGGTTTTAAGACAAAAGTCGGCGAACCAGTCGGGGTTTTAAGACAAAAGTCGGCGAACCAGTCGGGGTTTTAAGACAAAAGTCGGCGAACCAGACGGGGTTTTAAGACAAAAGTCGGCGAACCAGACGGGGTTTTAAGACAAAAGTTGGCGAACCAGACGGGGTTTTAAGACAAAAGTTGGCGATAGCTTCACGGTCACCATTACTGAGACTAGCTTTCAATTCCAGATTTAAACTCCTCCAGTTGCCGGGGTGGGACTTGAACCCGTGTCCCCGAAGCATTAGCTTGGGCCTCTGGAATACTGGGCCAGTGACAATACAGCTAGGCCACCGCCTACCCCTTGGGTCAGAGGGTCAAGGGGTTCACCAGGGAGCAAGGGAATCCCAGGGGCGCTTTCCACTAACCCAGGGGTCACCGAGGCTCAGCAGGAATTGTACCATTGGGCTGTCCACAGGCCGGGTGCAGCATAAACAGAGGGGGTTCTGTCTCAGCTTCCAGTCGCAGGCGGCTCAGTACCCCGCACTGGGGCCTGGGAGACACTTACTCTCTCTCTCTCTCTCTCCCCCACCTCCACCCCCGCCGATCTGTCCCCAGACTGACCGAGCAATAACTCAGGACCCGTCATTTCCAACCGGTCCTGCTCTTGTATTCAATACCTCGCCCGATAAAGGAAAGCGTTCCATCCGCTTTCTTTACCACCTTACCCACCTGTCCTGTCACCTTCCGGGACCTGTGGACATGCATTCCAAGGTCTCGCACTTCCTCAGCCCCTCTCAATTTCCTCCAGTTTATTGAGTAGTCCCTGGCTTTATTCGCTCTCCCCAAATGCATTGCCTCACACTTGAATTCCACCCACTCAACCAAACCATTGATACCATCCTGGGGTCGACAGCTATCCTCTTCACTGTCAACCACACGGCCAAGTTTCGTGTCATCTGCAAATTTCCCATTCGTGCCTCCCACAGTTATGACCATATCATTAACATATACAACAAACAGCAAGGGCCCCAACACAGAGCCCTGTGAAACACCACTGGAAACCGTTTTTCCATTCGCAAAAACATCCATTGACCCTTTGCTTCCTGTCCCTGAGCCAATTTTGGATCCAGCCTGCCACCTTCCCATGTGTCCCATGGGATCTCACTTTCCTGAGCATGTGGGACCTTGTCGAATGCCTTACTGAAATCCACGTAGACCACATCCACTGCACCGCCCTCATCAAACTTCCTTGTGACTGCCCCAAAACAATTCTATTGAGTTAGTAAGACACGACCTTCCCCCACCCCACCAAAACCAAACCCACGCTGACTGTCCCAGATCAATCTGTTCCTTTCCAAGTGACGGACTAAGCCTTTCTCTCAGGATTGATTCGGATACATCGCCCGTTACCGAAGTCAGGTGACTGGCCTATGATTGTATGACCTTTCCCTATAAAACAGAGGAATTGCTGGACCAGGAGTCAGTCCAAGTCAGTGAGCTTGGGTGAGTGCGTTTGGGTGGGGGGGTGGGGGGGGGGGGGGGGGGGGGAGGTAGACAGTCTGCAATGGGCTGCACTATTCCCTCAGGGGTTGCAAGGTAAAATGTTGGCATTGATAAGTAGTTTGCTTCTTACGTCAGGTAGGCCGTGGTAGTCCGCGACATCTCGTCTCACTCCATTCATCCGACAATACAACTGCTCACGGATATTTTCCATTGAATGTCTGACCTGAAACAACCACATATTCAGTTAGTTTGCTGTGCTCGTCCATTTGAAGGATGTTACTGCCTGGAAACCATCAGCATAAAGCCCCTTCTACATCTACACAGTCCCCATCAAACACTCCCAGGACAGGTACAGCACGGGGTTAGATACAGAGTAAAGCTTCCTCTACACTCTCCCCATCAAACACTCCCAGGACAAGTACAGCACGGGGTTAGATACAGAGTAAAGCTCCCTCTACACGGTCACCATCAAACACTCCCAGGACAGATACAGCACAGGGTTAGATACTGCACCATTTGTCCAATCTCCCACACTGTCTCTCTCTGAAGAAGATGATTAATCAGACGCCAATTTGAGTCCAGTACCACACGTCCACTACGAAATAGGCTTGACTGGCAGAATGGAGGGTCAGGACCAGATCATCACTCTCTCAGGGGTGGGCTTGATCCAAATCCTGACCCTTCTCTCTCTCTCTGAGCAGCGACAATGTCACCTGGACCGTTGAAAAGGAAGCCAAGCCAACTCACCTCCTTGAAGTGCTGGAGTTCAGTGCGGAGCTGCCTCAGGCTGGCCTCCTGGGAGGGCTGAGCCTCCGGCACCACCATGCCTTTGATGTCCGGCTCGTACAAACTGCGGGTCTGGGGGTAATAAGAGTTCTCATTAGGGCCACTTTGGACCAGGTCACTGCTTAACGCGCACACAGGCCTTCATCCAGGCATGCAGGGTCAAAGGGTAGCAACGCCTCCACGGGGCACCAGGCCTCATCCAGATCTCAAAGGGTCACTTGCGATTCCCCTGCACCACCCCCCCCACCTACCGAGGGGCAATGGTTCTCACGCTGACACACGTGATGGGGGGTGGGTGGGGGGGAGGCAAAGTGGGCAACGCAACTAGTGGGCGATGGGGTAGACAGGACACGCTCGCCAACGAGGCAGCCTGGTGAAGATGAAACTAAACCCCCCCCCCCCACCCACCACCGCCGTCAGCTCGAGGGTCCTGCTGCCGGGTGCGGTTTGGAGGTGGTCAGGCGTCGCCCCATTCATCACGCACCAACGGAAGGCGACGGGGTTGAGGGCGGCCGGACTCCACTGCGCCCCCTCGCACTCTGGTATGGGGGGTGGGGTGGGGGGGTAACATCCCCTTACCCAGAGACCAGGAGAAGATCGCGGCCAAGAAGCAGAAAGCCCAGATTAACTTGGCACCAAACTCGCCCAAGATGGTGAGAGACAGGGCAATGGAGGGAGAAGTGGCGGCAGGAGGAGGAGAGGTATTATTCAATGGTTTGACTCTTTTCTCCCTATAAACTAAAGACATTATTTCAAATTAGGATAATCTTAAACAAAACATATATACATCAAGTCATTAAGCAAATCAGGCACGGTGAACAGACTAACATAATCAAACGCAGATCCATCAAACCGTTGAACACTACAGCCACAGCTTTGAGATCTTGGGAGAAAAGATTGAACAGGAGGCAGGTGGTGGGGGGTGGGGGCTGCGGCGGAGACGAGTATTGCCAAGATGCAGGAAGGAGCAGGACAGGGAAAAATTAACAAGGACATCACTCGGACCACATATTGGATGGAGGCCCAACACATTCGAGGCGATATATATAATTACCTTCAGGGTTTCACCAGTGGCCACATCCCAAGCAAAGTCACCGCTACCCTTGGAGGACATGACAGCGTAGGCCCTGCCTACAGGCTACAAGGCAAGAAACGAGGGGAAAGAAGAAAAGATAAACTGAAAACGGTAAATCTTAAAACAAACAGAGAAAACTATTGTTCCAAATTTAAATTCGGAGCCTCTCTCTCCATCCAGAGGCAGAGAGATCCCCCTGTGCTTTTTTTGACATGGCTTATATTTATCTTCAGTACCACCTGCCCCCCGCGCACCCCCCCCCCCCCCCCCAAACAGTTGCCCCTTCCCCAACGCAGTTGCCGGGGAAAACGGTTGCCGGACATCGGGGCGAGTGGCCGGAGAGTGGGAAGGACAGTCCAACCTCTCAGACCAGGTCCAAGAAGGGGAGGAACCCTGGCTTATTCCCGCAACAAAGAGGGATCACGGGGTGAGGGGGGGGGACGGGTGAGGAAAGAGAATCTGGGAGAAGCAAGAGGGGTAAAAGGGTGGAAATGTGGACAGGAGGAGGGGTCCCGAAATCTCATCCTGTCAAAAGGCAGGTCAGAGGTGGAGTTGTGAAGGCAAGAACGGTCCCTCCAATAACGACCTTGACCAGCACCCGGGGGTCAGAGAACCGGACAGATATTAGTCTAGTGCGTGAATGACACCCGGGAGAGTTAACGAAACCTTGGCTGGGATTTAAAAAGGGCTTAATGTCCATTTACTGCAAAAACCTCACCCCCTCCCAGCCAGCCTGGTAATGCCCCTTTGCCCTCCATCCCCTCTCCCTCGTCTCCCAGAGATCGTTACCCCCTCCACCCCCTCGCCCCGAGATCGTTACCCCCTCCACCCCCTCTCCCCGAGATCGTTACCCCCTCCACCCCCTCTCCCTCATACCCCCGAGATCGTTACCCCCTCCACCCCCTCTCCCTCATACCCCCGAGATCATTACCCCCTCCACCCCCTCTTCCTCGTCACCCCGAGATCGTTACCCCTCCACTCCCTTTCCCTCGTATCCCCGAGATTGTTACCCCCTCCATCCCCTCTCTCTCGTACCCCCGAGATCGTTACCCCCTCCACCCCCCTCCCTCGTATCCCCGAGATCGTTACCCCCTCCACCCTCTCTCCCCGAGATCGTTACCCCCTCCACCCCCTCTCCCTCGTACCCCCGAGATCGATACCCCCTCCACCCCCTCTCCCCGAGATCATTACTCCCTCCACCCCCTCTCCCTCGTATCCCCGAGATCGTTACCCCCTCCACCCCCTCTCCCTCGTACCCCCGAGATCATTACCCCCCTCGTATCCCCGAGATCGATACCCCCTCCACCCCCTCTCCCTCGTATCCCCAAGATCATTACCCCCTCTCGTATCCCCGAGATCATTAGCCCCTCCACCCCGCCTCCCCGTATCCCCGAGATCGATACCCCCTCTCCCTCGTATCCCCGAGATCGTTACCCCCTCCATCCCGAGATCATTACCCCCTCCACTCTGTCTCCCTCGTATCCCCCAGAATCTTACCGGGGTGACGTGTCACAGGCGCTGGTGGCCACCGGTTGCCCCTCTCTCCTGGGCTCGAGACAGCGGCCGGCTGCGGGCTATTTGACTGCAAGGGCGTCACAGCCAGGGGTGAATGGTGGCCGTGGTGCTGAGCCACATTAGCATCCCACGCTGGACAGCGCGCTGACCCGTCCAGCTGCTCCCGCTTAGACCTTGGGCCCGGCGAGCGTGCCAGTGTGCGTACGAGGAAGGAGGGGTGGGACAAGGCAGGCCAATCCCTTTGCTGGGCCTCCTAATCTAACCGCCTCCCCCCCCCGAAACCGAGGAGGCCCCACATGCTCAGAGACTAGAGAGGAAACGAGGTAATGTTATAGATACCTTTCTTTTCACTGTGTCCCTCCACAATGCTTCATCGCTGCTCTGAAGAGTCAGTCTCAGCCGACGAACATCCTGTGAAGATATGATCAATTAGTTGGAGGGGGGGGAAAAGTGGGTGTGGGGGGGGGGGGTTGGGGAAAGAGGGGGGTCACCGAGCGCCTCACACGGCGATGGGACAGGACCTTAGAGAGCAGCGGCCCTCCTTCCCTCTCGAGTTCCCTATCTCGGTTCGGTGGCAGCAGCACTGTGGAGCAGGCGAGGAGGGAGGGGGTGAGAAAAACACAAAAGGGTGGGGGGGGGGGGGGGCGGGTGCCGGCCAACAAAAAGAAAACCAATCGAGGCTACGCCTGCCCGCTTCGAAACGACGACATAAAAGAGGAAGAAAAATAAATAATGCGTTACGCTAATGGAGGAGGAGCGAGGAAGTTCGCTCGGGGTGGGGGTGGGATCAATGTTCCTCAAAGATCACCACCCGCACCACCCCCCCACAGCCCCCCCCCCCCCCAAAAAAAAAATTATCTGGTTATTCATTTCTTTGGGGTTCATGGGATCTTGCTGTGCAGACAACGGGTTTCTGATGAGGTGCTTTATTAAACGCGAACGTTTTGTAGTGCCCGACACAACTTCACCCCGAACTCAGCACTTTTTAATCCAATCGCACACGCGAGCACCCACACAGGGAAGCGACAACTACAGAGCGGGGCCCGGATTCCAGCAAGATCTGGACAATATCCAGGCTTGGCCCATAAGTGGCGAGTAACATTCGTGCCACCGAGGTGCCGGGCAGTGACCATCTCCAACAAGAGAGAATCTAACCATCGTCCGTTGACGCTCAATGGCATTGCCATCACTGAATCCCCTACTATCAACATCCTGGGGGTTACCATTGACCAGAAACTGTACTGGACCAGCCATATAAATACTGTGGCTACAAGAGCCGGTCAGAGGCTGGGAATCCTGCGGAGAGTAACTCACCTCCTGACTCCCCAAAGCCTGTCCACCATCTACAAGGCACAAGTCAGGAGTGTGATGGAATACTCCCCACTTGCCTGGATGAGTGCAGCTCCCACAACACTCAAGAAGCTCGACACCATCCAGGACAAAGCAGCCCTGCTTGATCGGCACCCCATCCACAAACATTCACTCCCTCCACCACCGACGCACAGTAGCAGCAGTGTGTGTACCATCTACAAGATGCACTGCAGCAACTCACCAAGGCTCCTTAGACAGCACCTTCCAAACCCAAGACCACTACCATCTAGAAGGACAAGGGCAGCAGATACATGGGAACACCACCACCTGGAAGTTCTCCTCTGCTGTAGGGTGATCGAGGTGTGCTGTTAATGATAGAGTTCATCTGCAGACACTTTTTAGGTGGAAACATTAAGTTTATTTACAGTATACTCAGCAGCAGCTATACGTGTGCTTTCAGCTCCGACTCAAACTCTTATCTCTACCCTAAATACTGAAGTAGGCCACGCTACTCTCCTA